>NW_021319634.1:222352-321096 GCF_001605985.2 Dendrobium catenatum
ATCGGACCGCCTTTTTGACCAATCGGCCTGTACGCAATTATTGTACCATATCGTCCTGGACGATTCTGCGATCGGTCTGGATGATATGGCCGTTTCTTTAAATTCTAGCCGTTCCAGCCATGTTTTTCACTTCACATCCCTTCTCCTCTTGTGTTTTCTTGCTAACTCCTTTCTATGGCTGGTGGGAAACGTGTTCGACAAACTTCTGGGGGTTCTTCGAGGGCTAGGATTGACCCTCATTTCAGGGAGGCAGAAGATGAAGCTGCCGGTAATGGATCTTTTCGCTCACACTTCCCTTTGTTTCATTCTGTCTCTTGCTTTCCCCTTTAATACTGAGCTTCTTCGAGAATTCTTCACAAACCTTTGCATAAATCCTACTTTCACAGCCCTGACCTCCTATATGAATCGACGCCCCGTTGTATCAGGACTGTGTTAAACTTTTACAGCTATCCACCACCGGGGATAAGCTGCACCTAATCGCTTTAGATCCTGACCTTGACTGGTCCACGACGAATCACTTTCTTCGCCAGACCAATGCACCTTTTCATGTTGGAGAGAACTCTTTAGTCAAAGATGCTAGGACAATCCAACATGTCCTTCGCACCTTTATAATTCCAAAAGCCGGGGACCGTATCCATATCACTCCTCTACTTTCCCTGACTACTTTCTACATCATGACACATAGAGAATTTAATACTACGGACTTAATTTTTCGGTACATTGATCACTTAACCATAATCCGTGATCCAGGTCATAAGAGAAAACCCAATCTAACTTTAGGACACCTCATAGCTTATGTCCTTGAAACAAAATACAACCTTCAGTATCCTATTCCACCTAACCTCCCAACTCTCTTCTACTCAAACAGTTCCTTCAATACACTTCACAGTACTCGTCTCCACCCTGGGATGAGGAACCTTGGGGGGTTGGGGAGGAGGAGGCTCCCGCTCCCGCTCCCATTCCTGATCCTGTTCCTCTCCACCAGCACTCACCATTTGATCAGTTGATAGAGAGGTTTGATCGATGGGAGACCTGCTTTGACGCTTACGTTGCTGCACAAGAGCAGTAATATTCTGAGGACATTGCCTGCTACGAGCAGCACCGCACAGAGGAATTAGCCCGTTTTGACAGCTACATTACTCACCATCAGTAGTAGCATGACCAGGACATCTCCTGGTTCAATTCTCAGTTTACCACGCTTGCCAGCTACTTTCAGCAGCCACCTCCACCACCTCCATCTGATCATTAGGGTCCCTCATTTTTTTAGTCTATGTTTTCTGTTTTCTGTAGTTTGTCTTGTAGTTTGTTTTAGTTTCTGTTGTGTTATTTACTTTTTCTTTTGTGTGTCTAGGACCCTCTTTTTGTGATGACAAAAGAGAGAGTAGGATGTGATAGGAAAAGTTGATGTGCTTGTAACTTTGAAATTTTAATTCTGCTGTTCTTACTTAGCTTTTCCTACTTGTGTTTGTCATCATCAATAAGGGGGAGATTATTGCAAATCTATTTTAATGACTTATGTTTTGATGATTTAAAAACACTATTGATTCTCTTGGATTACCTGTCACTTCTAACTTTTCAGGAATCGAAGATAGGACGAACAAACGAAGCCAGTTCAAGATTGCGTAGGGTTAGGGTTGAGTCAGTCTTTACTTTGTTTTTTTTTCTCTTCTTGAGTCTATTTGTAATGTTCAAAGAGACTGATGCTAAGTAACCCTACACACACACACACACACACACACTTGAGAGACTTAGAATTTCTATTTTTACTCATATCGACCAGGACGATATTTACATCGTCCTGGATGATCCGGCTTAAAATAGAAAGTCTAAATAAAGATTCTTAATTAAGGCATCCATCATTAACAGATTATCCTGGATGATACGTGTATCGGCCAGGATGATAAGCTCAAAATAGAAAGAAGTTGCTGCTATAGACAATTAAGGTATACTGTATTTTTTAATAATCAGCCAGGACGATCATTGATCGGCCTGGACGATATTCATAAATTATGTCTTAATTAATAAGGAAATCAAGGGAGTAATTAAAGATGATTGATACGATCATATCGTCCTGGACGATTGCAGGATCGGCTAGGACGATCTATTCAAAAACCTTGGTTACTTCAGGACGATAAATATCGGCCAACTTGAATTCAGGGTGATATTCTTGACGATTTTCCTCTAATTTGAACTGATCGGCAAGGACGATCGTAAGATCAGCCTGGATGATCAAGCCAAATTTAAATTGTCCAGTTTGCATTTAGGGAGATGCTCTGGACGATCTTTTGAGATTTGTACTGATCGGCCAGGTCGATGTCCATATCGGCCTGGACGATATTGTCGGCAACTTGCAATTAATGAGCTCATTTGAAGCTCTTCTATTTAAGAGCTCTTGTTCAATGTTTTGAACGATCTTTTGCTGCTGCCTTGACCTGAGATGGCCTTGAGGAGAGAAAGAGAGAGAGAGAGGATCTTGTGAGGGGGAGCTTGTGAGGGGATTCACAAGGGTGCTTCAAGGATCGATCTACTTCTTCTTCGTCTAGAGTTTCTTGTCTGTGGAAGGGTCGGTAGAGGTAAGATTTTCAGCACTGGATTGTGGTTCTCTGCCAGCTTCAGGAGGAAGCAAAAGGAGATAGGTTCTCTGCCTTGCCAGGGTGGCAAAAAGAACTTCTTTGTGAGGGCTTCTCCGCCTAGCCGTGGGGGCTAAAGGAGAGACACGTTTTGTAGTGCAATACTTGGAGGGTGCCTCCAAGGAGTGGACGTAGGTCAAGTTGACCGAATCACTATAAATTTCTGTGTTATTGTTTTCTTGCTTCCGCACCTTAATTTTTGCATTATTTTTGTTTTGTGGTGTGATTTGGTTTTGGTTTGTGATCTTATTGCTTTTTTTGAAAAGAATTTTTTAAAAATACCAATTCACCCAACTCTTGGTTAGCTTGGGCCAGTTCTATAGGGCTTAACATCCCTAACGAACTTTCATATTTGATTTGTTTGAATTGTAATGTTTGACATAAACTAGTAGGATTTGACAAATTTTAGTTGGAGTTTAGAAGGTATACATTTTATTTGCCAAGGTTTACTAAACATGTTCAATCTATGAGGATCTATGTTTAAAATGATTTAACAAAGTTCAAAGGAAAATTGAGGGTTTTAAGAGTTCAATCAAGGGTTTTAATTAATTGGGATAGGTTGAGCTACCTTAATTGGGTCAAATGGGTTAGACACTTTCTTAGGAAACCAGTGTTGTTAGATTTAATTTATGAAGCTCCTAATGGCGAAGTTTGAACAGTGATTGAAGTTAATGGGCCAATGTACTGTAGGAGAAGTGCATTGAGCATGTTGATTTTGATTTATAGTTATGATGTTTGAATAACCTCAGGTAGAAATTAGGTACACATGAATCTAATTTATAAAGCTCTTTCAGTATTTTACATAATCATATATGTTTGCACACTTTTATACATAAATTGCACTTTATTTAGTAGTTGCATGTAGGATTATGTTGCATTTTTTTTCATACTCATATTTTTAACTTACAATACAGAGTCTTTAGAACGTACCTAGGCTTTTATTGTAAATGTAATAATCAAATATAAAATAAAATTGTCTATATTATATTTAGATCAACTTATATAAAGAGTCATAAAAGGCCAAAGGTATTTTTTTAACACACACAGGATTCCAAAAAGAAATGCTTTCTCTTCCTTCGAGAATAATTATCCTTTGAAATCCAATAGGAGAGATGAAGTCAGAAAATAATAAGTAAATACATTTAAACCTACATTCAGATCAGTAGAAATCCAAGCCTTTTGTGGTGAAGCTTAGTCACCTTATTTTTCAGCAGACCCTGGTATTTATTCCATATTAAAAATAAATAAATAAATTTTTATTTATACACTTCTCTTGCTTAAATTGCTTCATGTTACATGCATCACATTCATATGGGTAGTATATTGCATTAAAGGGTAAAACTTTATCATAGGTTTCTTTTAGTGTGCCTGTTTTGGACTTTATAGGAACATGTACGCTATTTTAAAGATAATATGGTAGTGGTACCATATACATAAATACCTTTATCCTAACTTATATACATACATGCATTTAAAATTTTAACAATGTACACTAAACTTATGTACACAAGCCTATGATAGTAGATAAGGGGGCCAAAATGATGGGGATGCTAGCTATGGTATTCCTTGTGGGTTTAAGGTCGTTATGCTACATACCATATTTTTTTAGAAAACTTGGATATAGGAAATTTAAGAAATATAGTGTTAATTAAAAAAATTAAAATTTAGAGTTTACGATGTCTTTGAGTTAAAACTATTTATTTTGGAGCATCTGACCTAACTCATATTACTAAAATGTTATTTATGATCTTACTTGAATCCTTGATTCTCATATTAAATGTAGCTTTCTTAACTACAAGAATTAGATCTAGAAATATTTGTTTTAAAATTATGTGCTAAGGTGATTAGCTTTTTTTTTTTTTTGAAGAATGCTAAATTGCATAGATAATAGCAAAGAAAAAGCAAGTAGACTAAATATAAACTAGTGAGAATAAACTACCCTATCACATTCTTCCTTCACAATTTGAACAAAAGAAGGTGGTAGTTTATTCTCACAAAAAAAGTCCCAAAAAAATTCATAAGAAAAAGCTAAGTTAGCACAATGGCGAGCTAACTTATTACAATTATGACTAACATGATGGAAAAAAAATGTTATTCCAATTCCCTACTAAGAAACAATCTTCATCTTCAATGCTTCCATCCACCTTCTTCTCTTTGCTATACACTTCATGAATAAAATGGATCACATTTTTGTTGTCACCTTCTATTATAATACCATTAGCGTCTAGCAATCTTCCCTTCAGTACATTCTTCAAAGAATTAAATGGCAATAGCTCCAATTGAGCTATGTCCCAATGAACTCCATAGAAACAGAAAGCTAGAACAAATCTGCCTTTGTTGTCTCAAACAATGCCTCCAATTCCTGGTTCATAGTTCTCCTTGAGGGCAGCATCAATGTTTATCTTATACCATTTGGGAGGTGGGGGATGCCAGAAATTAGAAAATAGTCCAAAGGACAGATTGTCATCCCAGTGGTCCGAGAGTATAATATTCCTTTTCCCAATATTTACAAAGCTAAGAATACTAGCAGCTGTCAATGTTTCACTTGTCTTTACCTTTCCATGCTTGATCTTATTTCTATTATTCCAAGAAAACCATAACAATGAACAATAAATTCTAGCCATCAACGGATTAGTTCTAGCCAATACTTCCAACTTAGACAAACAGTCTTGGTAAGAATTGTATTTCATAATCATAAACCCCCATTTCCTTAATACACAATTACCTTTAATAGCTTAAGACATGAAGTTGTGGAATGATTGATATCTTCAACTTCTCCATAACCTCTAGGATACAAATTTATGTTGGCTAACCTCCTCTTCATAAGAAAATATGCTGTAGGTATTGCTGTCTTGCATAGCCTCCACATAAACAGTTCTATCCGGGCATTTAACTATAATTTTTGAAGCCATGATGCAGAATTTGCATTCAGCTCCTCTTTTAAGTCTTCCTCCTTAATCAAAGCCGAAATAGATCTTCCAGAATACCTTTTTTTCAACTCCAAGAAGTCTCCATCGTCCCTTCTACAAATTCGGATATTACATATTAAATCAAGTAAATCTTCTCCAAAGTAAATCGTCAATCTGTCAAGATTCCATCCTCCTTCATGAATGAAGAAGTCCAGATTTGTATCCTCATCTTCAAAGTTTGCAACAAAAGTGGGCCACTTGAGCAAGCTTTTATCCAAGATCCAAACATCCTTTAAGGCATTAATACTGTTTCCAAACAGTATCCTCCATCTAACTGCGTTTTTAAGAGCATCCCATCTAGAATTAATGATTTCCCAAGATGGAGAACCTCCCTTCTTATTTTTATTATTCCACCAATCTTCCCCATACTTGGCCAAAATATTCCTGTTAAGTAAGGAAGAAGGATTCTCTAATAAATTCTATACAAACTTAGCCCTTAAAGGGCCCAAGCTAGACAATGCTGACTGTATACCCCAGCCTCCCAAAGCTTTTAGTTTACAAAGGTCCTCCCAAGCCACATAGTGCAGCCCATGACTCCCATCCACTTTATTCCAAATATAATTTCTTCAAAGTTTCTCAAAATCCTTCAAAACACTTAAAGGAATGAGAGTGTGTGACATAAGGAAAACTAGAAGATTTACAAACATAGATTTCACCAACACCAACCTTCCAGACAATGAGATAAATTTATTACTCCATGAATTCAACTTCTTCATTGATTTGTCCAAAAGAACTTGGAAATCAGCCTTCTTCAACCATCTCAACGCAACCTTTGTTCCCAAATACTCCAGTTCTTCAACCAGCTTGAAACCCAAGAAGTTTGCAATTTCCTTCTTCCTCCTTCTATCCACCTGTTTACCATAAATCATAGCAGATTTTTGGTAGTTGATTTTTTGATCGGACCAGCTACAATAGTCACTAATAATTGTATTCATCCTCCTTATACTTTTCCATTTGGCATCAGAAAATTAGAGCACATCATCTGTATAGAGCAAATGAGAGATCTTTTGTTCCTTGGGAGAAATTTTAATACCTAAATCCATTCCCCTATTGAAAAAAACATTAGAAAGCAATTGTGAACAAATGATAAATAGAAAAGATGAGAGTGGTCACCCTTGACGGAAACCACTCTTTCCCTTTATCCTTCTAGTACAACCACCATTGATGAGTATAGAGATTATCAGCTCCAAGATACATTCCATAACCAGCTTCAAAAATCTTTCCAGAAAACACAGAAGAACCAAGATTTTGTTGATAGTAGTCCAACGCATACTATCGTATGCTTGCTCCATGTCTATCTTGATAGCCAGCAATCCATTATTAGCTTTAGAGAACCTCATTTTATTGAAAACCTCCTGTACAAGTAGTAAATGATCCGATATAGATCTACCTCTTACAAAAGCCATCTGTTCTTCAGATATAATCTTTGGAATGACCACCAACAATCTGTTCAATAAGAGTTTAGTAATAATTTTATAAATAGAATTGCATAGACTAATTGGCCGAAACCCAGATGGATTCACCGGGTTGTTGATCTTGGGAATAAGGACCACTAATGTATCTTTCCATTCTTTAGCCATCTTTCCTAAAAGGAAGAAACACTTCACTTCCCTACAAACATTTGCACCTACAATATTCCAATAAGCTTTGAAAAAGGAGTAAGTGATCCCATCATGTCCAGGTGCCTTGTTATTACCCAGCTTCCTTACCACCTCCAGAATTTTTGAATCTGAGAGCTCTGCATCTAGACTTTCTTTATCTTCATTTGATAAAAACTTCCAAGGTGGCGGCCAATCTTTCATCAAGCAATCCCTTTCTTCCCATTTCTTCTGAAAAAAATTGAAGAACACATCTTCAACTTCCTTTGGATCTTCGGTTAGAATCCTATTTTTGTTTTTAATTAGAGGAATCCAATTCCCATTTTTCCTAGCATTTGAAAAAGCATGGAAAAACTTTGTATTAGAATCTCCCTCTTCAATCCACTTCACTTTAGCCCTTTGCTTCCGCCATGTATTAAAGTGACCAAGAGTAGCATTTAGCTCCTTAACATTAGATCTAAGTAACCAAACTTTTTCTTCACTCAAAGCACCAACATTGGCTTCCTCTTCTTGTAGTTGAAAATTTTTAGTCTTCAACCTTTCTTTTTCTTTGGAGAACTCCCTTAACTTAGCTTTACTCCAATAGAATAAATCTTTTAAAGATCTCCTGTACTTCTTGTTAAGGATTTGCATCTCATCCCCACTATACACCTTCTTCCATACCTTAGCAATAATGTGAGCTGAAGCTTTGTATGAAATCCATACATCTTCAAATTTAAGAAACCCTTTCTTCCTTGAGGAAGTGTCAAAAATCTTCAACACAATAGGACTGTGATCAGAAGCTATTCTGGCAATATGTCTTACCATAGCCATCTGGATATAATTGATGGCCAGCGAATTAAACAAGCACCTATCTAATCTCTCCAAAATCCTTCCCGCACCAATCTTATTGTTACACCAAGTGAACCTTGATCCAACAATACTTACATCATGGTAATCATTCTCATTCATAAAACTAACCATTTCTTTCGGCCCTTGGGAAAATACAAATTTTCTTCCTCCTCTTTTTTCTTCTTGGGACAAAATACAGTTGAAATCCCCCCACCACCAATGGAACATTCCTGTGAGCAACCTCTTGAATACTTTCCCACAATCTCCTCCTCTTATTAGCCTCCTTACTCCCATACACCGTTGATATCATCCATACACTCTTGTTAAAGACATTCAGATCTCCAATAACACATTGATCTGATGTCTTAACAATTGAAAATGAAGCCAAATCCAATCTTAATAAGATCATAATACCTCCAGATAACCCTTCTGAAGGAAGAAGGTAAAAATCCCAATTAGGCCCCATAATCTTCTCAAATGAGACTTTATCAAAATCATTGATTTTATTCTCCACCAACCCAACAAACAAAATACTAAATTCTTTAGTAAACTTCTTAAGGTATAGAGAGGCCTCCTTTTTCTTCACCCCTCTAAATTTCCAAAAAGTAATGGAATTCATTAAAATACCATAGGGGAAGGACCCCCATCAGTTTTGCTAAAGCATTTAAATTCTTTACAAACCATTCCTTTATCCAGTACAGCAATACCAATTTTTGAGTCCTCAGCCATATTACTTTCAACAAACATCTTCCCCTCCTTCACTCCATCCTCCAGCATGATATCATCCTCCATACAAATTACTTCAAATTTGTTAACATATTTTGATAAAATTGAACAATCTGAGATGAAGTTCTTACCCATTCCTTCTTAAGAATTCTATACATCTTTATCAGCCATGCCATCAATCTTCTCAACTATAACCGACTGAATTTCTCCTTCATTTTGAACAAGTTCCAGTAAGATTCTCCTTCTTTTAATTGAGCTCCAACTGCAACCAAATTACCCTAATCCTTCTCGCTTGATTCCTTCTGTACGATAGAAATCTCATCAATTATGTCATTTTGTATTTTTTGAATAGGATTTTACCATTTCATCACATACTTCAAATCAGATGGCTTCACAAAATTATCTCTTTGGATTTCTCTTGTATTTCTCTTATGGTTAACTAGGACCCAGTGACTGTAAGAAGTTGTATTAATATTTTCAATCTTCTTTCCCACCTCAGCACCCGATCCACCATAACTGATAGCTTCCTCCACCTCCTTAGGGATAGAGCATTCCTTTTTATAGCCAATTTTCACATGCCCAATCATCCCACAGTGGAAACAAAAGGATGAGAATTTTTCATATTCTACCTTTTGAAAAATCTCCCCGAAATACTTTCCACCCAAACTCCTAATAAGAGGCATTTATCAATCTTATCCCTTAGACAAACCCTTGCAAACTCTCTCCTTCCCCATTAAAACAAATTCCCATCCAACTTTAGTGGTTTGCCAATCATAGATGCAATCCTTGCTATATTCTTCTCATCCCAACAATGTAGAGGTAGATGAGGCATTCTTATCCAAATTGGGGATGTCAACCCTTTCATTGACAATGATGAAAACTCCGGCATCCATTTTTCCATGCCAACTATATGGCCATTCACAAACCACGGCCCTCCTGAGAGTATAACTTCCATCAATTATTGTGAGATGAAGGAACATAAAAACCATCCCTTTCCAAGAGAAGTAAAATGGAAATTTCCAAACTGGTTCCATTGCCTCCTCACTTCCCAAGCCACCATATGAGATGGTAATTCCTTTCCAAATACTTTAATCACCAATGAATTCAACAACTTGTTTGAATTTACCAACTCCAATTCTTCACACAACTTAACAGCCTTACCATCCTCAGTCAAAACCAAATCTTTATCTTTAATGTCTAACTTAATGTAAGGCTTACTACTGCACTTGTAAGCCTTCAACCCATTACCAGTTTTAATAGAAAAATCTTTAGATACCTTGCCCGCACCCACTACATCCTTCACACCCAAAACAACATTAAGATCATGAAAATTTTTGTTAACAGACATCGGAGAATTCACATTTATCACACTGTGTCCAGGGATTATATTTGAATTCCCAAATTTATTGACAAAAATTTTCAAACCAGAGGATGAAGTAGAAGGATCTATTGAGTTAAATTCCAGAAAAACCTCACCAAATTTAGGAGTCACGGTTACATCTTCTTCAACAATAGCCTTACCTTTCCCTTCCACCGGACGACCTTCTTTGAAGAAGCATCAGAAACATCCTTAATCACCAAAGGACATTGAGTATTCATTTTTAAAATTTCAAAATCTCTCTGATTTGAAGCCGGGATATTAGGTCCATTCCCATATAAACCAAGCTTTATATTGCCAACAAAGGATGGAGACATCGCAGACGCCTGGGAATGACGGCGGCTGTCCTCTACCATCTCCTCCACCAATTCTTGAAAAATAGGAGCCAAAACAGGGAACAAAATATTTGAATTTCTGATCACTTTCTCTCTCTACCGCAGACTTTCTCTTTCTACTACAACAATGAAGCCTATTGACCTAATATTATGATTGTTCACATTAGCTGGTAGCACACTCCAGACATGCATAAGTTCAGATGTATTTACACCCCTCAAACTTTCTTTTGAGGGGATTATACCAACTTTTAAAAATGGTTTATAAACTCTAAAATCTTTCCATAATTATTGATTGAATCCTTTGATTCTTTTGACCAAACCTATTAAATTTCAAATCTAAAGATAAGTCTAATCTCTACTTTAATTGAAAGGTTTCTCTTAATAGATATAATTAACTATAGAAGCTTGCCTCTATAGAAGCCCAAGATTTTAGTTTAAAATAGACCCTATATTAGTTAAATTTTTTGGACATGGACTAAAGCATATCCTTTGTTAATTTTATTTTCAAACTAATATATGAATGTGAATTTTATTCTTTGGGATGAATTGAATATTTCCTATACTGAGTTTACTTATGAAAATAAATTTCATTTCTATTTTCAAGTTGATAGTGAAGCATTAGTCTATCTCTAAAGATAGTATGATTTTAACTATGTTGATTTGCTTTAGAAATATAAAGCAAATCAATGCAAAATTTATTTATCCATAATAGGGTTCCTAACTGACCTTAGATATTTTCATTTTTGCACATTGATTTATTAAAATTTAATTGTCTCGTATATCGAACTAGATGAAACCTTAATTTTTTTAACTAATCGTACAATATGATGTCAATCATATTAGAAAAAACCATAACTTTTAAACTAAAAATATAGTATGATGTAAATCATATTGGATGATTGATAGAGATGATTTCAAATAAACTTGGTAATAGTCTTATATGAATTAAAGAAAATTGAACTAATTGTTGTGTATGATTCTTCAGATTATATTGTATGATAAGTACATATAATTTTAACGGTTAGTCCCACACAACTTTTCCATCATACTAAATGAACCTAATTTTTTAAATTAATCGTACTAGATGATCCTTGATCATTTTGTATAAACATTGATGGCTAAATAAACAATTAGGTTTTTTTTGAAGCCTTATTTACATACTTTATTAAGAGACTCATTGAGAGTCTTTGGCTGTTGTGTTTTCAAGAGAGAGAGCTTTGAGAGAGATCTTGGAGAGCTTTGGGAAGGAGAAAGGAGAGGTTATGTGTGAGGGAAAAGGAGGATGAGGGGATTCCAAATGGTTGCTCTCGGTAAGATTCTACCTTATTTTCTCCAAATGTCTTGTTTGGTTTCATGGGTGGTTTTGGGAAGAAGAACTTAAAGGCTAAATATCATCTAGTTTCTCTACCTTTACCAGGAGGGTGAAAAATGAGTCGAGGTTCTCTTCTTTCACTTGGAGGTTGAAAAATGAGTGCTAGGTTCTCTTCTTTTACTAAGAAGGTAAAAAATGAGTCAAGCTTATGTACCTTCACCAACAAGGTGAAAATTGAGTTAAGGTTTTCTACCACATCGGGTTAGTCAAAAGACTGTAAAGGCTTCTCCGCCTAGCTGTGGGGGCTAAATGAGAGCCGTAGGTCAAGGTTGACGAACCATTATAAAGTTCATGTGTGATCATTCTACTTTTCTTTTACATATTTTTATTTTCATATTTTAATTTTCTACGGATTTATTTTTTTTCTTAAAAATCTCATGTTGAGAATGTTATGGTTGGTAGTAGATTGATTTGATTGAATTAACAACATCATTGTGAATGTTATTAAGTTTAATTGTTTCCATATTGGGTTATTTAATTTATTTGGAAATATTAAAAGGAATTTTGGATTTAAAGAACATTTTTATAACCCCATCTCATCCTGCCTCAATCCATGGGTGGAAGTCTACTAGTGGCGTGTATTCAATGATGTAATACCTACATTCCAATTTTTAATGTATGAAAGATTAAAAGATGTTAACTTTTTCCTAGAGGTTGCAGTGTAGTAGAGGACTGAACAAGTAGCAATGAAGTGTTTAAATCTTATTCAGGTGATTTAATGCTTAAATAATTTGGGTTTTCATATCCCTTCTTTCATTTCATATGATGAAGGATGTATAGGGTTGGAAAGTCTTACTTCCAAAAATCATTTTTTAGTTATTTTATAGTATACAACAGTTTATTTATCTTGGAGATCTATAAATAAACTTATTCATGGAGGTTCTAAAGATAGCACTCTTTTCATATCACCTAATTCTATTAGTCATGCTTCTATTTTATGGTAATTTCTATTCAGGCCACTAGGGTATTAATCATCCTTCTCATTTATTGTATAATCATTGACACCATCCTACTCCAGATTGGATTAAAGTTAATGTTGATGCATCTTATTATGTTTGAATAAAGTTGGGATTAGTGGAGTTTTCAAAGACTATAAAGGAAGATTTTTGTTAGCATTTGGATTCAATTCTTTACATTGGGATGTTTCTCATTTGGAACTTTTATCAATTTATTCCTTGGACCGAATTATAAATGATTGGATGTTTCAATATGAAGGGATTTTCTTTGAGGGGACAATTGTAATATCATTAAATTTCTTCAAGATTCTATGAGGAAGATGAATGTTGTAAATTATGGCCGCTAGGTGGAGGAGTTTTTTTCCCTTAAAAGATTTTAATCAAGTTATTTTTAATTTTTCTTTTAGGAAATGTTATAAGTTAGTTGATTTATGTGCGAACTTTGCTCTTAGTAGTAATTTTTTTGGGATAATAATAGTAGGAATAGTATTCTTCCATCTTTTCTTAATATGTTAAAGGAATGAGATAGTATTATTTTGTTTTGGTAGTTTGTATTTGTTTTTATTAGTTTAATTACAATTTCATTTTTTTTTTTAAAAAGTTACCCTCTCTCCTCTTGCTGAGCCGTGGGATGTTCAACGAGGTTTAACACCTTCCTTTAAACTTTCAAGAACCAAACCTTGACCAGAATGGACCATTAATAAAAACATAATTGAGAGACTCAATGTGAAAGAAACATTGACATCTTAAAATAATATAAAAGCATATTTTAATTAAAATATTATCAATAAGAAGATAATTATCTAAAATTCTCCATATTAAAATGGAGTAAGTAGTAGTAAAAACCTTAAGCCAAATAACAAATAATAAGGAAGAATAGCCTAATATTATCTAATACAATTCTAGACCACTTTAGGAACAAATTTACCATCATAGTAAACATAATACAATCATCTTTCTCTAACTGTAATGGTATTTTAATAATTTGATTAGGAAAAGCCTTAGGTATAACATCCTTTAAGTTATCAACATTCCACACCTCATCCTTGATAAAGCTTTTAAATTTAATGGAAGAAGTAAAATGAGTATTCAACCCACTATCAATAGGAAAATTGCCAATCCAATTGTCTTGCCAAATGAAACCATCACCACAACCAATCCCCAAATGGATAAACATTTTAGCCAATCATTTAATACAACAAATCCATTTCCAAGTAGATGATTTTTTTTTTTAAATAACAAGTTAAAGGATGCTTACCACCACAAACTTCCTAATCATAAACATAGCCCACAGACTTTTCATAGATCTTGAAGAGAACTAGAGCTTGTAAGAAAAAGCCTACGCCGTGTTAACCAAATTCTTACAACCTAAGCCACCTTCATCCAACATCCCTCAGCATTTCTTCGAAGAAGTCCGAAGGATTGTAGGCATGCCATATTTAGCCCTATAGAAGAATTTGTTAAATTATCTTTCATTTTATTACACACATTCAATGTATAATTTATAATATAAAATAAATAAATCAAAAGCATAGTTTTAATTAAGACTAATCTACCACTAAAGGACAAAAATTAAAAGACAAAATTGATAACTTTTTCTAAATATATAAGAAGATGTCACCAAATAAATTTGACATTACCTTAACTCTAAAGAGAGGAGTCCCCAAATATTTAAAGGCAAAGTCTTATGAGAAAACCAAAATATATCATGATCAAAATGCAACTTCATTCTAATCCCAACCCCAACTAAGCATAAAGGGACCTTGCCTAGGAAAGGGCAGTAGACCAGATGAGCCAAAGCCCACAGGAAATGAAGAGCACAACCATAGAAACTAAACCAACTGAAACCAGAAAAAACTATAGTAGAGTGGATCCAAGAAACAACCAAAAGGAAAACCCCAACAAAACCAAGCGATATCTTATAGGAAACCAGCCCATATAGAGCAATACTGAAATCCAACATACTGAGATTAGATGAGCAGTATAGGGAAGAAATACTGACATCAAAACTGATCCAAAAAAAGCAACAGATGCAGTTAACAAGGGAGACCGACCAGCATGAATAGGCAACCCCCAAACAAAAAATAAAAAGAAGTCTAAAGCTCTAGAAAAAAAAAGTACTAAAATCTAACATAGGGAAGACCAATTTTTTCTAATCTTAAAATCCCTTTTAAGGGGATAGGTAAGTTAGAGGCAAAAAAGTTAGTAAAATAGTTCAAATTTCACCCTAAATTGGCAAGCCAAATAGTACAAGCATTCCCCTCCCTATACATATGAGAGAGGGAGTAATTAATAAAATTTAGCAGCTGCTTAATGTCCCTAACAAGATAAAAAAGATCTGGGTTGCATACAATATGATCAATATTATTTAAATACTTAATATTGTAAGTAGTATCAACTTTAACCCAAATGTCGAAATTACCAAGAGATATGCATAATCTAATCCTAGGACGAATAGTTGAAGGCTCAGCAAAATTCATAGAGCAATTATGTAAGGGGCCCACAAAAGCCATAATGATATTCCCATAACCATCCCTAATAATCCCACCATAATATGAAATGGAACCTTTGACAACACCATCCATATTAAGCTTATAGGAGTTTTTAGGAGGTTTGATCCAGTAAATAATCCTAGGTCAGTAGAAGGATGATCACCCTCCAACGTGAAACCCAATTCAGGCGCCACAAAGAAATAATTCTTAAAATTCTTGATAGAGAGAAAATTGATAGAAAAAAGCCACAAAACCTTATCTTTCACACTCTTAATAATCCTATGATGGTTCATGCCAATACCATTAAAAAGAGAATTATTTCTATCCAGCCATAAATACCAAAAAATGAAAGAAAGAATAACATTTTTGATGTTACCTTTAGACTTAATAAACCAAGAGTTAAGCAATGCATAAATATACAACTTAGAATTAAAGCAATTTATTCTAAGAATATCATCTAAATACATCCAAGTTTTAATAGCTAAAGGGCTTGAAAGAAAAACATGATGCATGTTCTCCACAAGAAAGTAGCATTGGCACTTGGATGATAAGATAAAACCTCTTTTAATTAAGTTATCATCAGTAGGGATGAACTAATGCAAAATTCTCAAAATAAAAATAGCAACAGCGGAAGGATTACTTTTATGGAAAATCATAAAAAATTATTAGTGGCATTAATCTTAGCTCTAAAAGCATGCCAAGCATCCTTTAATATGAAACACCCATATTTAAACAAATTGCATAATAATAAATCATCAGAATCATTTTTAAGGGGAAGGTTCATAATTTGTTGAATAATATATTCAGGAATAACGCTAGCAAGTTAATCATAACGCCAATAGCTTTTAATAATGAAATAGTTCACCTTAACCATCGCAAATGGAAGTGGTATTAATGATGGAATCAATAAAATGAGTTCCAAGCCATTGATCTTGCCAAAGGAAGATGTTCCCACCACTAAGCCCCCAACTAATGTGGGGCTCAACAACCCATTTAACATTGCATAGTCTCTATCACACTTTACAATCACCCTTATTATAAAATCATATAGTCAGGTGCTTACCAACACAATACTTAACAAACATAAACTTAGCCCAAAGACCCACTTTAGCACAAAAGGAGTACCACAACTTAAAGGAAAAAGCATAGGCCAAATCATACATACTCTTATAACCCAAGCTAGCCTCATCCAAGATAGCACATCACTTGTCTCAAGATGACTAGAGAATCTTAGAAGTGCTATTGGTCCCTTTCCCAAAAAAAAAAATTAAAAAGTTTATCAATTCTATTGCACACCGCATGAGTAGGTTGAAGAGTTTGGAAGGTATAGGTAGGGAGAGAGCAAAGAACACTTCTAATGAGAGTTAATCTACCCCCAAAACTAAAAAATTTAGAATCCCAGGACAAACATTTGTTATGCATAGAAGTAATCAAGTCATCAAAAAGAAAAGTTTTCCTCCTACCTTTAAAAAGAGGAACCCCAAGGTGCTTAATAGGTAAGTGACCATAAACAAAAAAGTAAGGCCTTTTATAGCCAAAATATGGTCAGTAGGCATTTTATTGGAGGCAATAAAATAACTCTTATGCTTATTCAGAGAAAGCCCACTAACATTTTTAAACTTTTGAAAGAAGCCCATAAGTCTGCTAATCCTATTTAGAGAAGCATTAGTAAAAAATGATAAAATCATCAGCAAAATATAGATGGGAAAAAAGAAAACCACCCTTGGATGTTATAAAAAGGATGTTATAAAAAATATCCATACCCTTGACAAAACCCATTTGATAAGGAGAAATAATTTTAGGAAAAAGAGAAGTTAACCGATATATCAAAATTTTAGAAATCAACTTACTAAAGGAGGTACTAAGACTAATAGGTCTAAAATAATTCCAATTACTAACATAATTGCTTTTAGGAATGAGAACAATAGAAGTGGAAGAAAAGAATTTAGGAATAGTGTGACAAGAAAAAAAATCCAGAATAACAGAATAATGATCACTTCTAATAATATACCAAACTTTCTTAAAAATCTTAGTGGTATAACCATCCGGCCCAGCCACAGAATTAACATTCATATTATGAACAATCTCTTTGATTTCCTCTAAAGTAGGGTTTTATAGAGAAAATCATTATCATCTTGAGATATGAGATTAAGGATAACCCAAGGGTTATCAATAGGATCATAAGTAAAGTTCTTGTTGATGTGGTTATGAAAATGCTGAAACTGCCAAATTAGCAATTTCCTTAATATCCTCAGTAACAGAGCCATCATCATGAGTGATTTTGTTAATGAAGTTTTTTTTTTTACAATTCCTCTTGACTAACACATGAAAATATTTGGTGTTATTGTCACCTTCCATAAGGTTCTTTATAGCTGATTTTTTGTTTCTAAAAAGCTTCCTCCTGAGCTTGTATTTCAAAAAGGAAATCTTTAGCCTCCCTAAGCAAACTGAAGTTATCATAAGAAGGAAATAATTGATAGGTAAGCTCAATAGTATTTACTTTATCTTCAACATTCAAGATATTGGTGAAAATATTTTTAAAAACATTTCTATCCCACCAATTGATTTTTTTCTTAAGTATTTTCAATTTAAACCATAATCTATTCATGCCAAAGATAGAATTATTAGGATGCAAAGGGGTATGCCAATTTTCTTGAACAAAGTCCAGAAAAGAATCATGAACTGACCACACATTTTGAAATCTAATGTGAAGTGATTGACCCATATGCCTCATCTTGAGGATAATTAAAATAGGCGAGTGATCAGAAAGAGTTCTGCTAAGGTGGTCAATAGAGATAGAATTACATGAGCTAATATGTCTATCGTTAAACAGCCCATGGTCCAACCGTTGTCATAAATGACTACAATTCCAAGTAAATTTATTACCACAAAAACTAATGTCCACTAAGTTATAATCCAAAATCATATTATTAATGTCCTCTATAGAATGATAAATAGGAGTAGATTCCCCAATATGCTCAGAGGGATTAGAAATAGTGTTAAAATCACCACCAACAAGCAAAGACAAGTTACAAATACTATGGAAGTTAGTGAGTTCCTCCCATAAAAATTTTCTAGTACTATGAGAAGAGGTAGCATACACAAAGGAAGCACAACATTTCAAGTTAAAAAAAATTCAATATAACATCAATCCGAATAGAATCCTTCCTATTAACTTTGGAATTTTAAGATTGAAGGTGTCTTCAGATTAAACATCAACTTTGGAATTTTTAGATTAAACATCAGAGTTCTCCTACTATCAGAATTATATTACATGGTTATAAAGCTCTTAAAGATATTTTAAGATGGAAGGTGTCTTCAGGAAACAATATCAACAAATTACATGATGTTTGGATTTTTGATAAATCCATTTCTAGATGGCCAACCTTTGTAACTAACATGGAACCGAATATTCAGAATCTAGATTTCCTTATCAATAGAGGTCAATGGGATGCAGATAAATTGAAGATATTCTTTGGGCCTGACTTGATAGATATCATTAACAATGTTCATATTTTTTCTGATTTAAATGAAGACTAGTTGGATCTCAAATACAAATTTTTAGGTAAATCTGTCTCAGCCTTAATATCAATGGAATCTGATATGGACAGATGTGAAGATCAAAACTAGAAATGGAGGAAAAATCTTAAGCTTAGACCACGGGTGAATTTATTTTGGTGGAGACTTGGCATTAATGCAGTTCCTACAAAAGCTTTTTTGAAATCCAGAAAATTGTCCAGTAATGAAGAATGTCTGAGAGGTTGTAATTCTATGGAAAATGATTTCCATATCACGGTGAATTGCCAAAAGCTGATAAAGATTCTCAATGTTATTAGAAGTTGTGGCTTCTCAATTCCTGTTTTCAATTCCATTCAAGGTTGTTATTTAGCCTTGAATCTAATGGCTAATACCAATCCTTTTATTGGAAACATTTATTGTTTCTGCAGTCTTTTTAAACTGGATTAATAGGAATAAGTTGGTTCATGGTGGAAAGGAAGATAGCATCCTTATATAGCAGCCAATGCTATAAGCATTGCTGAAGCATCGTTCAAAATAAATTCAGATTACTGGGAAACCAACCAGCTTTCATAGTTGTCCTATCATTGGTTTCCTCCTCCTCCTGAATGGATTAAACTTAACATAGATGCCTCGATTAAAAGCAATTACAATGCAGGTATTGGTGGTGTCTTCCGAGACAATAGAGGGAGGTTTCTATGTGCACTGGGATCCAGCTCAAATGGAGATGCAAGCAATTTTGTCTATTAAATCTTTCATTCTTGAATGGAGATATGACTACAAAGGATTTATCATAGAGGGTGACAATAAAAATATTATCGATTTTGTCCAAAAAATCTTTAATAAGCAACCTAGAGAAGAGGAAGAAATATGCAATTGGGACTTCTCTTTTCTATCAGAATTCAATCAGGTTATATTCCATTTTGTTCATAGAAATAGCAATAAGTTAGCTGAATTTTGTGCTAACTATGCTTGCTCTTTAGATTTCTTTTGGGATGATCTCAGTAGCAATAAGGTTCCTCCTTGCTTTTTTTCAATACTCAAGGAGGACTGTGATTGTGGAGCAATCACTTAATAGGTTATTTCTTACTTTTCATTAATAATATTGCTTTATGCATTTCTTCAAAAAAAAAAAAAGAAAAAAAAGAATAGGATCCTTCCAAAACACCCATATCTTAGTGGAATAATTCACAACAAAATGCTTAAAACCCAACAATCTAGCAATACTGAGTAATTTAGTAGAAGTAATGAGAGGCTCAAGTAAAACAAGAATATAATATAAATTCATAACCCTCATCAAAGAGGAGTATCCAATGCCCCTAACTTTCCTAATAATATATTTAAACATAAGAAATAGACTAGTGACTAGTTTGCGAATGGGTAGTCCTTGGCGATTATAAAATGATGTTATTGTTTTCACTACTCTTCCTATTTTGAAACTTAGTATAACTAGTTACATTATTTTCTTTGGCGAATTATTTAGCCACAATATCTATGTTCTCCATATTAGTAAAGACATTACTATGATGATGAGAGTTTGTAGAATTCTTAACATCATTGTGCAGACCCACCTGCCTTATCTCCTGAGGAAAATCTCTATCCTCGATGGTATAAACTTCTTCCATAATTTCCTTACTACCCATTTCTATAGTAGTATTATCTAATTCTCCTTCCTCCAAAATGAGCTACCTATGATCCTGATCATTGATAACAGGTTGAGAGGATAAAGTATTAACTCAATTATTATTGATCATCATAAAGTCTATATTTGGAAACTTTTTAATAATAACACAAGGGCTGAGAGGAGATGATAAAAAAATATTTTTATTAGTAGTAATAGCCATCATTTTCTCATCCACATTTTTTAAAACACTAGCTAAAGAAGAATTGGAGTTATTAATGACTCCCTGAAAAATTATAAGATCCTTGACAATGGTAGAGGGCAGTTTAGTGTTAATGATGGAATTATGTATTTCGTCCTTAGTATTGTCCTGCTATTTTTTTAAAGTTTCTTTAACCAATCCTTGAGAAGGAATCTCATTATCATGAGATTCCAAGGGAACTAAAACACTATTTCCCTGCGATTGTTTGTAAGACTGCTTCTCCTAATGAAGATAAGGGTGTAACCTGTAATATTCATTTAAGACATGACCAAGCATTTTATAGTGAGAATGAAATATAAACATGTTTTCAAAATCAACTTTTTGGAAATAGCCATTTAAATCCGGCCAAGCCAGATCTCATTAGGATATTTCTTAGAAATATCCAACTTGATTTAAACATGAGCCTCTGACAGATAGGAGATCGAAGCAGTAGACTGGTCTGTCTGCAAAGGCCTACCAATAATCAAAGAAAGACCAAACAAAATTTATGAATTAAAGAAATGAAGTCTCATATTTGGAAAGGAAATCTACACAGGAGCTATAGAGGACTCCTCATAAACATTAAAATCCATAGTCCATTTGTGTAACCATATCTGGCAATCTTGAATATAATAAGATCTCCTAAAAAAAATGTGACTATAATGAAGATCATTAGAGATTTGAATTGTAATGTGTCTCTGATCTAGCAAACCAATGTGAAATGAACTAGAAAGCTTCAGATTAGTAAATAATTTGTGTTTGACATCCAGATTTGGTCGGCATAAGACAAACTTTCCAACCAATGTTAACGCAAAAGGTGCGGCGAAATAATAAACCATGGCGTCATCAAACATCAGTGAAGGGAAACCTTTAAAAGAGGTTTGAACAAAATGTAGTTTAGACGTTGAAGAAGATGAGTCAGCCAAAATGTCTTTGAAAGAGCGAGACTTGCCATCAACAAACAAAAAAGATAGGGGATCGATGATGAAGGCATCATCATCGGCCAAATCCACAAAAACCAACAAAAAAAAAACACAAAATAGTCCAAGAGCCCAAGAAGGAAGAAAAATAAATAAAAGTGAGCACTAAAACCATTCTAGAAGGAACAAAAATGGAGATCAAACGAGGAAACCCTAGATCGCCAAGGAGTAACCAGAGAGAACAAGAGCACTAAGTAGTAAAATGCCAACGAATTTAGTTCAACCCATGAAAATTTATTAATCAAATGGTCAAGGAAAATTAGGGTAGCCAATGATATGCCCTAATATTATAAAGCCAAGCTTTAGATCAATTGGATAAGCGTACATTATATTTTTGGTAAGAATACTTAAAAAATTAATTACTAATTACTCATTTTATAGTCATCAAATTTACTTGATGTTATTTAAAGTTTGAACCACTTCTCATGTTGGTTACATAGACCCCTTACATGTAATTTTTGGCTAAGTGTGTGATATATAATTAATTTTCAAAGTTTTAGCCAATTCATATAATAAATAAATATTTAAACTCATTTTCTAACCTCCATCTCCACATCATTATCTGACCTTACATGACACATCATGTCACCACATGGTTGGCTACCTTTGAATAGTGGCTTTCAAACTACTTAACTACATCAGCACGTGATTCGCACTATTGGATTACATGTTATTCACATGAACGACAATGATTAGGTTAGACGAATGCACAATCCATCCTAGCATTTAATTTTGTCAAATGGATCATGCCATCTAACTATATATGGGCCATTAATTCAGATAAACATGAGATCAAAATGTTCATAATTTGGCATGTCCTTTTAGTTTAAATTTGAACTATGTGGAAGAAGGCTTTAAAAATGTTATTTTTTGGACTTAATTGAATGAATTTTTAGGCTTTAATCCTCTATTCCATGTAGTTTGGGGGCTTCATGATTCAAGATATTAAAGCTATTTAAAATACAAATTTTGATTTAGGGTTTGACATTTACCTCTAATTTGTGGATGAATTGACTTTATTTAACTATTTTTGAAATCGTTGGAAGCTTCTTTTGATCTTCCTTGAAGACATCATGATTTGAGGATCTTTATATGATGAGTTGTTTGGTTTTGATGGTTTGAAACCCTTAGCCAACTTTGGAACTTAACACTCAATGGTTTTTGGATCATATGAAGGCTTTAGGGAGGCAATGCAATTGAAAAATCCAACCCTTGCTTCAAAAAATAATGGGGTATTTATAGGAGAGAGGTAATGAATGGATAATTCAAATTCTTTTCCACCTCAATAAATGTCCAACCTCCAATTCAATTAGGGATTATCTAATAGGTGGTAAGCAACTAATTAAATAAGTTATAGCCCATGTGGCTTATTTTTTAGGTTGTTATAAATAAACTAATGATTATATTTTCCCTCTACATGACTAGACCTGACTAGAAATATTTTAAAGAAAATTTTAGAATGAAATTAATAGTTTATTAGATTGAATTTAAATTACCAATGGTGGTCAACTTACACCATTCAAGGGTTCAATATGATATATGCATGATCATGAATGATTATTAAATACCTAGGATAGAAATCCATGCCTTAGATTTGGCAATTCAATATGATTCAGGTGTATGAATGGCTTATGTTTAAAGTGGTCCATAAGTTAAACAGTGTTAACCTAAGTCAACCATAGTCAACCATCAACTAAAATGAGTTTAAATCAGTATAATTATGATTATGAACATGTATAATAATTCTCCTAAAACTTCTGAGGTGATTTGCAACAAGATGCCATGTCTAGTGGCATGAGATATAAAATTTAAAGGTTTTGCATGCTTATAGAATGCTTTGTGTTTTAAGGTTTAGGACATATTGGCCTCCATAATGGTTAGGTAGAATCTATTGACATGCATAATTAATATGAAAATGTTCAAACAACATTCTAAATCCTTTACCTAGGGTTATCAGATGCAAATTCTCTTAAAATAGAGAAAAATATAAAGGCTTGAGGCTTTAGGTTTAAACCCTAGATTTAAGGATTTGGTTTTTTAAGATAGACTTAGATTTGGAATTGATTTAGGATTGAAAATTGTTTATTGATTGAAGAGTTAGTATTTTAATATACTTAGATCATTATCATCCATTTGGTGATTATCATAGATAACATGGTTGATCAAATGACCATCAAGGGTATTTATCAAATTACTAATTTAGGGTTCTATGATATAATCACCATGATATAGCATAGTGGTGAATTAGATTAAAGCTTTGATGTTGTATTTAAGGAATTGAAAACTAAGAGCAAATCTTTGGCTTAGGATTGTAACCTGAGATAAAAATGAGACTAATAGGTTCTTTTAATGGTTAAAGTGACTAATGGTGTTCAATTTAAGACATTAATGGATTTAATATGATCAATGCATGATCATGAATGATTTTTAAATGCAAAGGATAGAAATTTATATCCTTTATAGAGTGATTCAATACGATTCATGCATATGTATTGCATATGTTTAAAATAGACTCATAGGTTAAATTAGGTTAATAAGGGTATACCACAGTGAACCATGGACTCAAGTTACTTTAAATCAATGCAATGATGATTATGAACATTTTCAATGACTTTCCAAAGGTTCCAAAGATGATTTACAGCATATTGCTACTTTTAATAGAATGATCTTTAGATTGTAAGGTTTTATATGCTTAGAATATTCTTTAAGTTTTAGGCTTTACAAGGATATAGAGTCCTCCAAAATTTTTAGGGAGACTCTAAAGGCATGCTTAATCAATATTAAAATGATCAAACACTTTTACAAAGACTACACTTGATTTTTAATCAATTGAAAATTTCTTTAAAAAATGAAAAACTCCAAGGGTTTTAGGGTTTGAATTTGGACATTGGATTTTCAAATTGGAATTTGACTTAGAATTTAATTTAGGATTGATTTAAAAATGATTTGGAGAAGATTCACTATTTTAAAACACGTGAACCAATTATTATCATTGATGTTTGTCAATGATTGAGTGATTGATCAAATGATAATCACTAGTAATTGTCACATGACTGCTTTAGTTTTAATGATTAAAGACCATGACAAAGCATAGTGTGGAATTGGATTTATGTTTTAAAATAGAATTCAAGGATTTGGAAATTATGATTAATTCTTTGATTTAGGTTTCTAACCTCAAACCAAAATGAGGTAACTAATGAATAAATAAGCATAGACTAGATGGTGTAGATTCTATCTTATTCCTCTAGATATTTGAACCCCTAACTTTTATTTTGCTTTAAACTAATTATATGTAGAATTTCAATGTATAAATCACTCAAAGAAAGTATTATATGCCTAAATGCTTTTTGTGATATGTTTGAGGGCTTTATACCTTATATAGAATAATATATTTTAAAACCTAGAGTTTGGGCTAGGCTTTAGATTTTACATATGTACAGATGGTGTTAAGGATGGATTTTTGTTGAGGTTCCTTCTTTATCGCTAGAAGAATAACTATACTAAATGAGCCATGGATGGAGGAGATATGTAAAATAAGTTTAAATTGTAGTGACATATAAGGGCTTGGATCTCTATGGTTCTTATCCTAAGTGGCATGCAAATGCTTAGAATTTACTAGGGAATTGTAGAATAGGCCATGGGGGAGTAAAATGAAAAACTTTAAGTGGAGAGAGAGAGGGAATAAGGAATAAATTTAGAATAAATATTTTAGTTATTTTTCCATATTCCATGCATCTTGGATTGCCAGAGTTGATTAGGGGAACTCCCTAGGTTTTTTATAAGAGTTTAAGATGGTTAGTGAGTGGATAAAAAGGTTAAAAATGAAATGTGGTCATTTTATAATATGGGGAACATTGGTTCAGGCTTGGGCCACACCAAGCCATGGGCTATGTTCAGGGAAATGTATTAAGCTTCTAGACCCTCCTTTTTAATAAATGAAATTATCTGGAGTTCAATAAAAAGGAGTATTTAAGTAAGTTTAACCAAATGGGTATTCGTTGAGCATTCAATGTGTTTGATTAATCATTCCACCTAGGGTAGACCCTAAAGAGTCTCTTGAGGTCAATTAGATCAAGTTTAGGTGTGTGTTCAATAGATTTAGTGTTTGAATGCATGAGACCAAACCTAGCCTATAAATGAACACTTCATGTTGGTTGACTAGGTCAACTCACCATGTAGAGACTAAGTTAAGGTGTTGATGTGTTTAGGAGGTTAATTAGATTGATCTTGATGAATGAGGCCAAGCTAATTAATCATATACAGGGGTTTGATCCATAGTATGCTAGTTTGAGCAATTTTGGTTGAAGTTGACCAAGTCATTCTTTGAACCAAGAATGTGGACCAAATGAGAGTGACACTTTATTATCTCTCATAAATCTATTTATGAGAGGTTAAGTGAAGTGATGGAGGATATAGAGAGTCAATGCAAGGGTTTGTACTATTGAGCTAGTTTAACCTTGCCCAAGTACGTTGATTAGGTTGACCCCTAGCTTGGGAAGCTAGTGTTAATGAGTTAAATGTATGAAGATCCTTTGGTGAGGAGGTTTAAGGTAAGGTTCAATGTTAACATGCTAATGTCTTGATTGATGCAGATTATTTGGTAGGTAGAATGTAGATCAAGAATTTTCATTAGTTATTATGTTTAGATTTTACATATGTACAGATGGTGTTAAGGATGGATTTTTGTTGAGGTTCCTTCTTTATCGCTAGAAGAATAACTCTACTAAATGAGCCATGGATGGAGGAGATATGGAAAAGAAGTTTGAATTGTAGTGACATATAAGGGCTTGGATCTTTGTGGTTCTTATCCTCAGTGGCATGCAAATGCTTAGAATTTACTAGGGAATTATAGAATAGGCCTTGGGGGAGTAAAATGAAAAACTTTAAGTGGAGAGAGAGGGAATAAGGAATAAATTTAGAATAAATATTTTAGTTATTTTTCCATATTCCATGCATCTTGGATTGCCAGAGATGATTAGGGGAACTCCCTAGGTTTTTTATAAGAGTTTAAGATGGTTAGTGAGTGGATAAAAAGGTTAAAAATGAAATGTGGTCATTTTATAATATGGGGAACATTGGTTCAGGCTTGGGCCACACCAAGCCATGGGCTATGTTCAGGGAAATGTATTAAGCTTCTAGACCCTCTTTTTTAATAAATGAAATTATCTGGAGTTCAATAAAAAGGAGTATTTAAGTAAGTTTAACCAAATGGGTATTCATTGAGCATTCAATGTGTTTGATTAATCATTCCACCTCGGGTAGACCCTAAAGAGTCTCTTGAGGTCAATTAGATCAAGTTTAGGTGTGTGTTCAATATATTTAGTGTTTGAATGCATGAGACCAAACTTAGCCTATAAATGAACACTTCATGTTGATTGACTAGGTCAACTCACCATGTAGAGACTAAGTTAAGGTGTTGATGTGTTTAGGAGGTTAATTAGATTGAGCTTGATGAATGAGGCCAAGCTAATTAATCATATATAGGGGTTTGATCCATAGTAGGCTAGTTTGAGCAATTTTGGTTGAAGTTGACCATGTCATTCTTTGAACCAAGAATGTGGACCAAATGAGAGTGACACTTTATTAACTCTCATAAATCTATTTAAGAGAGGTTAAGTGAAGTGAATGAGGCTATAGAGAGTCAATGCAAGGGTTTGTACTATTGAGCTAGTTTAACCTAGCCCAAGTACGTTGATTAGGTTGACCCCTAGCTTGGAAAGCTAGTGTTATTGAGTTAAATGTATGAAGATCCTTTGGTGAAGAGGTTTAAGGTAAGGTTCAATGTTAACATGCTAATGTCTTGATTGATGCAGTTTATTAGGTAGGTAGAATGTAGATCAAGAATTTTCATTAGTTATTATGTCAACTAAAGTATTTTTTAGGGTTTAGGCTATGTTTAGCTATAAATTAGTCTTATATATGAAGTCTATAAAATACATAAAAGCAAACATTAATCTGAATATTGATTGGTATTACATGTGAAGTCTATAGAATGCCATAAAAGTAAACTTAAATATAAAGACTAATTTAATGTAGGATGGATGCCATAAGAGTGGGCTTATGCCTAAAGTCTATAGAATTCCATAAAAGCTAACTTAAGTATAAAGGTTGATTTAGTATAACAAATATGCTATAAGAGCAAGCTTACACTTAAAATCTATAGAATGTCATAAAGGTGGACTTTTTCAAAATACAAAGTTAATGCATGAAGGATGCTGCAAGAGTGGTCTTACAACACTACTTAAGAATAAAATTTAATACATGAATGGGATATTTATCTCAAACAAGTAGGTTTAAGATACTCAAATAGGATGACATTCCCAAATGAGCATGTTTCAGGATATTCAAATGAGAAATCTATCTCAAATGAAAAGATTTAAGTGTTTAGACAAGGGAAAAAGCAAGCATTTTATTACCTAATCAAACTAAGTTCCAAAAGAAGGGATTCCATTGCAGAAATTTCTTCTAATCCTTAATAATGAGCAAGAATTTAATAAGAATGAAAAATTTTAAGTAGCACAAGTGTTTTAGAATTTTAATAATTTAAAATTCTAAAAATTTATAATGAATATTTCGAATTTCTATTATTTATTAAAAATTTATACTTTATACATCATCCATCTTAATACTTATTGAGAGATTTCCCATTGAGAGGCAATATGAAATAATTTCCTTTACTATCTACTACATGGTAGGATCCTCCCAAATATACTTTCTCCACCATGAATGAACAATCCCATGTTGGTTCAAATTTACCACCTTTCTTGTGATGTGCCATATTGGGTATTTGTAAAACCAAGACCCAGTCTACTACTTGGAAGGTATTTCGACAAACCATTTGGTCATGTGTTTGAAATTTCTTTCCTTTATATAGCTCAAGGTTCTGTTTAACTTGCAAATGCTTCTCTTCTAAAGCTTCAAGTTCTTCAAAATTAGAGCTTAACATTCTACTCTAATGTTATACCATAATTTATTTTAATTTTGAATATTGGTAGCTGCACTTCTAAAGTAAGAATATCCTTTTCTCCAAAGAATAAAGTGAATGATGTAGATTGAGTTAGAGTTCAATATGCGGTGTGATAGTCCCACAAAGCATCTCCTAACTTTTCTTGCCATTGAATATTAATATAATCTAATATCTTTTTTAAAAATTGCACTAAAGTTTTATTAAAGGCCTCAACAAATTCCTTAACCTAAGGGAATAGATGGTTGAGTATCTCTAATCTATTTTTGGTGTCAAGCAAAGCTATTTATTTTGATTCTTCTAAATGATGGACTATTACCAGATATAATTCAACATGGAATGCTAAATCGTTATATGATACGGTCTTTTAAAAAATTAGAACTTGAAGATTTTTAACTTCTCTCAATGTAACTTATTTTACCCATTTTTTTGTAGATTCTAGTATAAACCTATAACCATTGGACGATGGAAGATGAATATGATTGATGATGTATATACCCTAGCTTTCAAATTTCCATGAAGCTATTGTAGAATGTAGAACATTTTATGGTCAATGTAAGGCTACATCATGCTCCTTAAACTATTGGCAATGATGTGTAATTTTCATGCAATCATCTATCATTGATAACCAATAGTATCCCATCCATTTAATTCTCATCTTAGGTTTGAACTAGTGAGCACACCACACATTCCGATATGCACTTCTTCTATGATTTTATAAGCTTCTAGTTTACTACGACAACATAATAACTTTTGATCAAAGGATTTTCTATATAAAGTTCCATTAGCTAACGTCCAAGACATGGATCTAATTTTAATCTGGTCAGCAATAGATTTATGAGCTTATTTTCTCATAAGTATTTAATAAAGGTTTTTTTTAAATCAACCACTTCATCATCTACAATAATCTTCACCTTTGTAAAATATTTTCTATTTATAAGACCTGATGACCCTTAACCTTTAATAGAATCAATTCTTCTTCTGACTAGCTTATTCCTTTGTGAACTTTGATAATGCATCCACAATAGGATTTCTTCCACATGGTATCCGATAAAAAGTCACATTTGGAATATGCTTGAGGACTTTCATCATATGTTGATAATAAGGGATCAAATTTTCTTTTAAGTTGTTATAGATTCTTGAAACTTGGTTGACAAAAAGCTATGAATATCCAAATATTTTTATCTATTTAATCTCATTTAAGATGTTCAACTCTAAACTAGTTACTAGTGCCTTGTACTCAGCTTCATTATTTCTACAAAGTTTTGATAAGTGATAGGAGTAATACATAAGATGTTTTGTCTGGAGTTATAAATACTATACGGATTCTAGCCTTCCCTAGAGAATTATCTTGTAATTTTTTGTCTTTGATAAGACACAACATTATAAAATTAAAACTCCCAAGAAGAGTTTTTTATTTCTAATTTCATGATCTGCACATCAAAGAATTCATCATTTAATGGATAATCTACATAAATTTGACGTGCTACAAGGAATTCTTCTAGGCTTTTCCTTTCACACAACATGGGCGAATGAATTAAATATTAAAGTGTAGAAGAATCATCTCCCACTAAGCTAATCCTTTTAGTAATATCAAAAGAGTCATCAAATATTGTGACGAGTTTACTATGCATAATAAATTTACTTTATGAGAAATATGTAGTGCCTTAACTTTTGAGCAACAAAAATTCATGTCAAATAATGAATCTGAAATTGAGGATAATAGTGAAATATTAAGGATTTAGAAGAAGGTGAAATAATGAGGATTTGATCCTAGTGATGATAATAGTGAGGATTTTGATCCTCTGGCAAATGAATTGGTGGTTAATGATTTAGAAGAAGGTGAAATAGAGTCTGTTGTTGTTGAAAAAGCTTTTGATTTGGAGGAGAAACCAATTGATGGTGGATCAGCTGTAATGAAATTCAAGCTCCAAAAAGAACTCAAATCCTTGGGAAAATATAATATTCTTCAAAAGAATAGAAAAGTGGAGATGGGGAAAAGATTTAGGAAAGGGAGCAATCCCATTTCTAATCCAAAATGTCTTCAATAACCTTTTGGAATTGTAAAGGGGCTTGGAAAAAAGAGGCCTCTCACTATTTAAAGGAAATTGTTAAAGACTGACATTTTTTTGTGGATTTAGTTGAAACAATTATTACTTCTATCACTAAAATAGATGTAATTAAATTGATTGGAGCAAATTGGGATTTCTATATTTTTCCCTCGGATGGGTAATCAGAAGGAATTTTGATTTTTTTTGGAAATCAGATATTGCTTCGTTTTCGGTGTTGTAATATTCTTCTCAAGTTGTTATAAGTGAATTATCTATCTTGAACAAGGGTAGTTTGTTGGTTACTATGGTGTATGGAAGTACAGACATATAGTAAAGGAGATTTTGTGGAAGAGTTTTGACTTGTATTCTGATAGAAATCTCTCTTTTCTGATTGGGGGAGATTTTAATTGCCTTTTGTCTCAAAATGATAAAAGGGGAGGCAAAAGATTTGTTCTTAATTAAGGTACTCAAGATATTAGCTGGTTCATGAACAAAGGTGATTTCCATGACATTGGGGTGATTGGAAAATATACTTAGTGCAACAATAAAAAATGCGGTGCTCGTATTCTTGAAAGGCTGGATTATTGTCATTTAAATTCTATTGCATTGGAGGCTATCAAAGTAACGGCTTTTTACATCTTGCTAGAGTTGCTTCCGATCAGTGTCCTATAGTAATTAAAATATTTTCTTCCTATTTGAAGACTAATAAAATGTTGAGATTTGAAGAAGTCTAGGCTTCCTACCCCGCTTCATCCAAAATTATGGCCAAATCTTGGGGTAAGTTTGCTAGAGGGGATGCATTCCAATCTCTAAATCTGAAAGAACATCTTTAAAAAGATATTTTAGAATTACAATTAGAAGAGGAAAATTCTGGAGGGCTTTTAGAATTTAAGCTTGGCTTGCTCAAAGCTAAAGTGTTAAAGCTTAATTCGACACTTGGATGGCTTAATACTTGGTGGAATCAAAGAGCAAAATTTAAATGGGCAAAGGAAGGTGATTCTAACTCCAATTTCTTTCATGCCTATGCTTCAGCTAGACAAAATGGAAATTGGATTCATCAAATCAATAATAGTGAAGGTCTAATGATTGAAGACCAAAAGATGATTAGGGATGCTAATAAATGCTTGCTTTTAGCAGACTTTTCTAAAGAAGAGTTAGATCTTGTTGTTAATCAATTGGAAGCAAACATATCTCCTGGTGTGGATAGTATTTCTTATACCTTTATTAAATCTTATTGGCCTACTATTAAAGATGATGTTTGGAATGCAATAAATTAGTTTTTTACTACAGGATTTATGTGAAGAATGGAAATAAACTTTAGTAATCCTTCTTCCTAAAATTAACAATCAGGTTTATCTCTCTAATTATAGGCATATTAGCCTTTGTTAATCTATCTATAAGATTGTGGCTAAGATATTGTTGAACAGAATGATAAGTTTTTTTCCCAAAATTATTTTTGAAGAACAGTAAGCATTTATTAGAGGTCATTCAATTTTTGATCACATCTTACTTGCTCAAGTGATTTTTAATAAGTTCAGATACTCTAAATCAAAGAAGGGTATGATGGTTATTAAAATCAACATGGAACAAGCATATGACAGCATGAGATGGTCTACATTGGAATAGGTTCTTATGAACTTTGGTTTTTCGAAAAGATTTGCTAATCTTTTTTTACAATGTTTTCTTAGATTGAAATTCTCTATTATGGTTAATGGGTGTAATTCTAGTTGGATAGAAGGCAAGAGTGGCTTTAGACAAGGTTGTCCTTTGCCTCCCTATCTCTTTATCTTGTGCTCATAGTTACTTTATGATGCATTTGCTCAAAGAGGGAAGAATATTGGTATTAAGATAGCATCAAATGTAGAAAAAATTTCACATTTATAGTATGAGTGATTTTTAATGTTTGTTGGAAAAGGCTTCTGGTAGACTAAATATATGGGGAAATCGATATGTTTCTCTTGCTGGGAAATTGCTTCTTTTAAAATCAGCTTTTCTTTCTCTTCCTACATTTTTATCTACCCATTGTCTTGTCCCTTTGGGAGTGTTGAATGATGTAGATAGAATGTATAGAGTCTTCTTATGGTAAAAGCAAAGATGTAGTATTGGTCTTCACTATGCCTCTTGGGATCTTTTATGTAGAGCCAAAAAATATGGTGGTTAAGGAATAATTTCAACATCCCAAAGAGTTGGTCCTCTAAGGGCCAAATTTGCTTGGAATTTTATAACTAAGCCTTCTTCTCTCCTTAATAGATCCTTAATTGAAAAATATCGTATAGAGATTTAGAATTATGGGAAAGATAGCCCTGTTTCTCCGAGATGGAAAAAATTATTAAATGGAGTAAGCTATTTACAACATATTACCAGATGGAAGGTCTCTAATGGCCTTAGCATCAAAATTGCTTAAGACATTTGGAATTTAGACAAAAGCATTGAAAGATGGCCTACCTTTGTTGCAAGCATGGATCAAGATACTGAATTTCTAAATGGTTTCATTTATGAAGGGGAATGGAATATTCCAAAGCTGAGAGAGTTCTTTGGTCATCATTTGGTTGATCTAATTACTATCATCCCTATTTTTCCTGAATTGAAAGAAGATCAAGTGGAATCACAATTCAAATGTTCAAGCAAGACTATATCTGCTCTGATTATGGAAAAAGATTGTGCTTTTGTAGAACAAGATGGTAATTGGAAATGGATAAAAAAACTTAAGCTTCATCTTCGGGTGGAATTTTTCTGGTGGATATTGAATATCAATGCAATTCCAACAATTGACTTTATTTTTTATAGAAGATGTCTTGATTTTAATGGGTGCTTGAGAGGATGTTCTTCCATAGAAAATACAAATAAAATTGCAATTAAATGTGCATTTCTTTTGAAATTTTTAAATCTTCTAATCAGTTGGGAATTTAATGTTCCGTTAAATAGTAACATGGAAGATTGCTACCAAAATGTTCTTAAACTATATAGTTCCAATCCATTCTTGGGTAACTTGTATTGCTCTGTGGGTTTTTTACTTGGAAGAGCAGGAATTATTATATACCTCGTGGGAAGTACGATAGTACAACAATGGTGGCAGCCAATTCTGTATTATGAAATGTCTTGTTTTAAGCTTAATCTTTATTTGGATCATTGGGGTACTAATCAGCTTTCTAAGCTATCTCTTTCTTGGTATCGTCCACCTCCCAAATGAATAAAGCTAAATGTTGATGCTTCTTTATTAAAGTCATATAAAGGAGGTGTTGGGGGTGTTATTAGAGACCATAAAAGAAGATTTTTATGTGAATTTGGCTCTTCTTATTTACATTGGGATATTTCTCAATTGGAATTGCTATCAATTTTATCATTGATGAAATTCCTTCATGAATGGATGTATAATGCTAAAGGTATATCATAGAAGGAGATAATTACAATCTGTCAAATATGTTGAAGACTTGGTGAATTAAGAGGATTTCAAGGATGATTTCTGAAAAGAAGATGATTTATATTTTCTTAAAGATTTTAATCAAGTATTATTTCATTTGGTTAGTAGAGATTGTAATAAGTTAGCCGATTGTAGTGCTAACATTGCTCTCTCTTTAGATTTTTTTGGGATAATATTTCTTGTAATAATATTCGTCCTAATTTTATTTCTTTATTAAAGCAGGAAAGTGAAATAATAATAACACTTAGTTTGTTGCATTTTGTGTTCTTTAATAAAATTGCTATTAGCATCTTCTAAAAAAAAATAATAATAAATTGAGGATAATTTACTTTAGTTGGAAGAAACTGTCTACGTAAGTAATAAATTTAATTCTCTTTCTCTTCCTCATTAACATGAGTTAAGAAGGCACCATGAGATTGACTTAAAGTTATTGTATATAAAATTAATAGCTTTCCCAAGATAAAAGTAACCAAAACTAGGGGATTCATTAGGTGATATTTTATACTATTAAAAGCCTTCTAACAACTATCGTCCCATAAAAATTAATATCATTATTATATAATACTGTGAATGCCTAAAATATTCTATATATTTTATATATAAATCTTCTAAGATATGCCAACAAACCTTGAAAGGGCCACAATTGAGTGGGACTTTTAGGTGGTTGCATTTCAAGGATTGCTTTAATTTTCCAAGGATCAGTTTTAATTTTATAGTTTTTATACAAGAAAACCTAGACACTTCCTTGAAGTGACATCCAAGGAACACTTAACTGGGTTCATTTTCAAAATATTATGTACAAATCATTCAAAAATTATACTCAAGTCATATAGATGGTCTCCCCTTTTACATCTTTTAATAAATAAATTGTCAACATAACACTTAACCTATTGTCGATATGCTCATAGAAAATTGTGGTATTTTCCTATTGGTATGTTTACTAATATTTTTTAATTCAATTGCCGTAACCTTTTAATAATAGACTTCTATCAATATTCTGAAGGTTGTTTATTTTTCATCTTCAGGATCTATTTTAATATGATTATAGCTGGATGAAACATCTATAAAAGATAATATTGCATGCGAGGGAGTAACATCTTCCATGAGTTTTGATATAGAAGACAAAGTACAATATTTAGATTAGGCTTTGTTTAAATCACTGAAGTTGATACAAACATAGATCTCAACACTTTTCTACTTTACAAAAATAATGCTAACTACCCAAGTTAGTTAGATATTTCTAATCCTTAATGAAACAAGCTTTGATTAACTTCTTAACTTTAGCTAGTGCTTATTATTCATTTTGAAGTTGCATGAATCAGGGTACTTGCTTTACGAGAATAATGCCAGGTTAAATTTTTAGTTCGTTGACTACTATATCTAGAGATAATCTAAGCATTTTTTCATAACTCTACGAAAAATAATCTTTAAACTCTAAAAGAAACTGATCATTTTACATACTTCATCCTAATTTAATAAAGAACTCATGATGATTAAATGAAGTTTTCCTTCATTGCCTATGTTAATTTCTTTTAAGTCATCAATTATTGATTTAATTTCCTCTTCAAGTTTAGGGATGTATCCCTAACTTGAGAGTCATCAAAATCATTTGAAGTCTCTAAAAAAATTCCATTAAATTATTTAAGATATTTTGTAAAGAGAATATAAGACTTTATATTATTTAGTATAACCAAGCATTATTCATCATCGTCGAATGGACAAAGGGTGCCGAAGCCAAAACTGACACTTATGTGTATTTATGATATTTTGTATTCCATAGGTTTTCAAATTATTGGGCTTCAGCTCTAATCCAAGTTGATAGTGTTAAACCTTGCTTCAGAAAGTTATTTACATAGTTATGATACCAATAAAAAGGTTATTATATTATTTCTTCCATAAATGGATCATTAAGGATTAAATCTATTTTTATATTTTTTACTGGTAGAAGGTATAAATTTACTAGCTTTACTATCTATATTCCTAGTAGGATAGAATTTAACTATAGACCTAGCTATATCATTTATAGATAATAGGGTTTGAGTTATGTTCTCTATACACTTTTTTATTATTTATATGTTAGACATATCTGGATTATCATTTTTAGTAACTTGGACCCTATCCTCGTCACTATATGCTTATATATAAACTTTAAACTTTTTCTTTTAAATAATATTCATATATTCTATATCTTATTAATTTCTCTCAAACACAGGATTTTCCCTCCAAACTATATTCCAAATTGATTTGCACATGTGTCTCTATTTGTATATAATTTTTTTTTTTCACTTTCTTATACTCTTTCATTTTTCCATTCTCTTCCTCTCCCTCTAGCTCATTGATCCGTTCTACCACCTTTTTGTGAAGGCGAGGTAGAACCCCAACGAATATCATGTTCAAGATTAGAACACTCTACTTTTCTTTATTTTCTTTATTTTCATTTACTTTTTCCATTTCTTTTTCTTTCTTTTCTTCTTTTTCTTTCTTTTCTTATTTCTCTTTATTTTCTTCTTAAACCAATTTCATGTTTATGGTGAAGATTATCTATTTTTGTGATAGATAATATGATACGTCTTCATATATACCTACTTCATGAATTGAGAACAGTTGCATATCACCTGTAATACATCATTCAACTCCCTCACAAAAGTATTTAATACGCTGAAACTATTATATGGAAATTTTCTTTGGTTCTTAGGCTATATTTTGTAGGAGAAGGGTTACTGAGTCTAAATCCCTCTCTCCTATTTGATTGAATCCTTGAAAAATCATTTTATAAAAATGGAGTTTATAAGTGTACACCTTTAAAAAGAAAGAATTTTAAGAGTCATTATATTACCTGATGAACTTGGATCAATAAGGATACAAGACAAATTAAAGTTGACCACATTTGCATAAATGTATAATAAGAGAATATGATGGGTGGTTCTGAACAATAAGACTTCTTTTGAGAATTTTATTCATGGAACCTCTTTAAAAAATAATGCTTATTTTAACTGTACTAATGCTAGATGACCCAAATAGAACATTGGGTCTAGTGAAACTTTGATTAAGGCCTCCCTTAATTCCTTAGAAAGGACCAGGGCATTATAAATACTTTGTTTCACATGAAATTTTTTTAGATGTGCTAAGAAATTATAGTATGCTTTGAAAACTTCTAGATTAACCACATTTTGATTTGATATTAGCCGAGTTTGTGTCGATGCTTTAAGATTTTCTATAATTTATTTTTCATTGTCTATTTTTTTTGAAGAAGCAATAAATGCATTAAAATCTAAAAGTGGAGAACCAACTACACAATGTTACCTAATGATTCCTCCTTTAACAACTCTATAAAGGAAGAAGGAACCTTATTGAACCCTCTATCATCCCAACAAAAAGAAGCAAAAATAGCATAGTTAGTAGATAAATCCGCTATTTCCATTCCTTTCTATACAATTATAAATCAGATAATTAAAATCATTAACAAAAGAAATATCTTCAAGATCTTTTCCACCTCTTATATATGAATTTTGTATAAACTTGATAACTTTGGCATTGTCACCTTCAATAATGATGCCTTTGTATTCCAACATCCAATCTTTAATCACCTCTTTAATTGACTTTATAGCTAGAAGCTCCAAATATGCTATATCCCAATGGGCACAAGCTTTCCCAAAAGCCAAAAGAAATCTTCCTTTGTGATCTCTAAATATACCACCTACCCCACCTTTGTAGGATGATAATAAGGATGCATCTACAATCACTTTGATCCAATCGGGTGGAGGAGGGTGCCCCAAGCTTTATCTAATAGCATGAACTGATTGACATCCAACCATCTTGAAATGTTCCATTTAATAGCATTACACACAACTACATTGTTGATAGATTCAGTTGCTATAAAGACAGCAGTTCTCTCATTTTTTCCATGGACCAACTTATTCCTTTTCCTCCAAGTAAAATAAATAGAATTGCAGAATAAATTTAGCAAAGAAGGTTTCTTTTTAATCATCCAATTCCAACAATCTTCAAAGCAGGTGACAAGTGGAATCATGAAACCACATTGATTCAATAGATGAATAACCTCCTTCAGTTTCTTACAGCACACATCAAATGCTCTATATCTTCAACTTCATTGCACCCTCTTGGGAACACTCTATTTGATTGCAACCTTCTATAAGATAAGAATTGAAAGGTTGGTAAAGAAATGTTTAATAACCTCCACCAAAAGTTCTCCACCCTAGCATTAAGCTTTGCTTTCTTCAAAGATCTCCAATACTTGTAATCTTTAAATTCCTATTTTACCGCCGAAACAACCAATGATGAAATAGATTTTCCAGAGAGTCCTTGAATGAGCTCCAACATGTCTTCCTGATTATTTGAGTAAACTTGAATTTTACATATCATTTCCACCAGCTCACATCCAAAATTTTTATTCAATTCAGTGACATTCCATCTCCCTTCCAAAATAAAATAACTTAATATGACTGCTTCCATATTACAATCTTTATGCACCACAAACGTTGGCCCATGTTTAAACTCTTATCCATGATCCATATATCATTAAAGATATCAATTGAATCCCCATGTTCTATCTTCCATCTCCCTATCTGTTTGAGACACCTACATCCATCCTTAATTAGCTTCCAGGCCGGCGAACAAGATCTCCTCCCAGCAATGTGATCCCAAATTGGACCATATTTTTGATATAAGGCTTTGTGCAACATTGATTATTTGTCTTGAACATATTTCCATGCAAGTTTTGCTCTTAAAGGGCCAACCTTGATAGAACATGAACGCAACCCATGACCACCATTTTCCATAGGTTTACACATAATATTCCAACTCACAAAATGAAGGCCTAAACCTCCATTCATCTTGTTCCAAATAAAACTTCTACATAGCTTATCAATTTCATTTAAAATAATCATTGGAATCATAGAATGTGTAGAATATAATGTTGGATATGAGAGCAATACCATTTTGACAAGTGTGATCTTCCCCGCTAAAGAGATGAACTTGCCACCCCAAGTATTCAACATTTTTAACACTTTGTCAATGAGAAATTGAAAGTCCATCTTCCCTAGTCTACTCAAAGAAAATTTGATTCCAAGATAATTAAACTTTTTTACTGATTTGAATACCATGATATGTCTTATAGCATTCTTCCTCCTCCTCACCGATTTAACAAACAATATTAATGATTTTCTTTCATTGACTTTTTGCCCAGTCCATCAACAAAAAGCCTTCAAAATACCTTTAATCTTCTAAACATTCTCCACTTTTACATTCAAGAATATTATGATGTCATCAGCATAAAGCAAGTGAGAGATCATTGGGCCACTTGTTCTAACCTTGATACCAATTGAATAATCTTCAAAAAAGCATTAGACAATAACTAAGAACAAAGAATAAAAAGATTTGGAGACAAGGGACATCCTTGCCAAAATCCACATTTATCCTTTATCCATTCAGTTTGATTCCCATTAATCAACAATGAAAAGGAGGGATATTGAACACAATCCATGATTAATTTTGAGAAAAAAGGAGGAAATCCAAAGTACTCCAAGGCTTTACTCAGAGCCGTCCATCCCATGGAGTGATATGCTTGCTCCATGTCAATTTTGAATGAGACTAAACCATTAGAAGATTTAGAAAGTCAGAACTTATGAATTATTTCTTGTGCTATGAGTATATGATTCAAAATAGATATCCCTTTTAAGAAAGCAACTTGCTCATTAGAAATTAACTTTGGGATGATGCAAGAAAGTCAATTCAACAAAACTTTGTCTGCTATTTTGTAAACAGTTTTGCATAAGCTTATCGGTCTATATTTGGATGGATCCAAAGGGTACTTATTTTAGGAATCAACACAATAATAGTCTCTTTCTAATTCTCACACATTTCAGTTGTGATAAAAAAATGATTCAATGCATTCCAAGCATCCTCTTTTATAATAGACAAATAACATTTAAAAAAGGAGTATGATATGCCATCATTCCCTGGTATAATGAACCCCATGGATTGTTTTATCAAACTCTCCACTTCTTCAAATAAGAAACCTTTGTTCAATAAATTTTTATACACCTCATCCAGACATCTCCACAATTTTTGCCAATTGTCTACAGAATAGTTCCTTCTACCCCATTTTCCATTGAAGAAACATAGCAAAACCTCTTCAATCTGATGTTAGTCCTCCACATTACATCCATATTCATTTTTAATACTATATATAAAATTGGAATTCCTCCTAGCACTTGCAAAGGACAGAAACATCTTGAATTACATTCTCCCTCAACCGTCCATCTATCTTTTGCTCTTTGTCTCCACCAAGTGTTGAGGTGAAGCAAAGTTGAATTGAGCTCATTAATTTTAGTCTTCAAGCACCAAATGTCTTCACTTGAGAGAAAACCATCATTTGCTTCCTTAAGTTGGAGTTCTAAGATTTCATGGTTTAACATATCCTTTTATTGATTTAAGCATTTAAATTTTGCTCTACTCTAATAAAATAGGGACTTTAAAGCCCTTTTCAACTTTTGATTAAGAATTTGAGATGAGCTCCCACCAATTTTCAAGTTCCATGACTTTCTCACCAAAGCTGCTAAAGCCATAATTGAAGCCCATATTTCTTCAAATTTAATAGATCTTTTAGCTGAATGATAAATTCCAAAAAGATTTAGTATAATGTGGCAATGATCCGATGCCACTCTTGGAAGGTGTTTAACCACCAAACAATGAGAAGAGTTAAGAGCCCAAGAATTCCCAAAGCATATGTCCAACCTTTCAAGAATCCGATCATTACCTGATTGGTTATTACACATGCAAATTTTGATCTAATATAATTAACCTCAAGAAGGTCATTGCAAGTAAGGAATGTCTTCATCTCTTTAGGACCCAAGGAAAAAGTGAATCTTCGACCACCTCTCTTATCTTCCTTAGTAATTAGACAGTTGAAATCACCACCTATTACCATAGGAAAATCAATACTAGCATAAGCTTCCAACCTTTTCACAAAGGTATCTTCTTCTATAAACATTTTTACTGCCGTAAATGGTAGCTAATCTCCATTTGACATTTTTAGCCACCTCCAAATCACCAATGATATATTGAGAAGAGAACTCCAATACGTTGAAAGTTACCAAACTATTTTTCTAGGTTGCCACAATACCTCTAAACAAACCTTCCGACGTAACAAGAAAATAGTCCCAACCAGAACCAATCAAAGGGCTAACATCACTACTATCAATACGAGTCAATATTGATTCCAATAATCCAACAAATAAAACATCATTGTCTTTCACCACCTCCTTGAGATATAGAGAAGCTTACTTTTTCTTAGCTCCTCTATAATTCCAATATACTATTGAAGTCATTTTTGGATAAGAAGGGGAGAGTTCCCCACTTTCTCCCTTGAATCACCATCCACTCTTCTACTTCTAGAAACTATTTTAATTGGTCCCAATCCTTTTAATTTCTTAGCACCTTTCTTTTTAAAAATAGTATTCCCCCCTTCATTACTGTTACATTCAACATTCAACATATTAATAAGATTTGATACTACATCTCCACCTTTAATATGCTTAGGTGACTTCCCAAGAATTTCTTCAACAAACTTACCTTCCTCAGTCATAGCATTTAAAACATCATACTTATTATCAATAACATAAATTTCGTTATAATTGAGTGCCGTACCATTAGCAAATTTGTCATAAGAAAGAAGATCCACACAGTTTTGAGTTCCAACTGCATCCTTCACACCTAGAGAATCTTTGATTTAATCTTCTAGATTTCTAGAATTAAATTCTAAATAAAACTTCATCTCTTCATTAATGGACTATCCCACAACTTCCAGATTTCCCTTCTGAGCATTAAGGCACCTCCCAGCAGCTTCAGGCAATTCATTACTAGCACCTAGCTTGTTATATTCCATAACCACATAAATTTTATCAGAAATCTTATCAGCAACTTCATTGTCCTTCAGCGATTTTGGAATCCTCTCAGAAACTTTAATCAACTGTTCTTCAGAATTCTTTATGGCATCTCTTTTAGTAACATGATTTTCCTTGAGATTGAAGTTTGACTTTTTTAAATTCTTCTTCCCATAATTCACATGGACCCAAGGTCCATAACCTTCTCTATCATCATCAACAAACCCATCAACTTTTCTTTTATCTGCTTCAACTTCAACATTTTTTTCCTTAATCTTCAATGATAATCTGATTTTGGTTAGATGTTAATCCATTTTTAGAACAATTCTATTTCAAATGACCTATCTTCCCACAAGTGAAGCAAAAAGTAGGTAGTCTTTTATATTCAATACATTGATAGAATTTAATCAAATTTCCTTCAACCCAAACACCCAAAGGTAATTTTTCATCAAGTTTTACATGGACACAAAATCTTGCAAATTCTCTTCTTCCCCATTGGAACATGTTTCCATCTATCAAATAAGGAGTACCTACCATGGAAGCAATTCTACACACATTAATCTCATCCTAGCTTTACAACGGAAGATTAAAACTTTTTTTTGATGGTAGATGATCATCTAGGTCAATTTGACCAAAAAGAGGTATGTGGACTAACGTACAATCAATTACTTGAATTTTCTAAGAAAATTCATGCACCATATAGGAAACTTAAGAAATGTATGCTAGTCTGATCGAAATTTTTAAATTAGCAAAAAGAGCATGAAGTGTTGTTTAAAGATCATTCTACACTAGATAGTAATCATATATCCTTTCTTGATGAGTTTGATGAGTTAAATAAAAAGCATTATGAGTTGGTCATTCAGCATGATTCATTGAAAGCATCTCATACTACACTTGAAAATGATTTTAAAATATATATTGATGAATCTAAGTGTAGGGAGCACTATTTGAAAGTTGATAATGCTATTTTAGAAAGTGCTAACTCATTTTTAAAGCTAAATTGAAAGAAATTGAGGAAAATAGGATTCCACCCACACCGGAACAATTTTCAATCCTGATCAAAAGTGTAAGGTTAAGAAACCTAGGAAGAGGCACTATTACCCGAATAGATTGATAAACCCTTTTCTTGGTGTTATATGTTTTTCATATGGCATTCTTGGACACATCTCCCACACTTGCACTATTCACTATAGTACACATTGGGTGTGGAGAGCCAAATTGTATGATTCACAACATAATACATATATATTGCATTCTTCTTTCCATAAGAACAGACCCAAACTTGTTTGGGTTCCTATATCTAACATTTGATGTTTTTGGAAGATGTGCTCTTATACATGATCTTGTGAGCACACGTGGTACCTGGATAGTAGATGCTCATGATAAATGGCTTAAGATTCCAATCAATTCATTTTATTGGAGGCGAGGTTGGAGGCAAGGTCACTCTTAGATATAACACTATGAGGAAAGTGGTGGCACAGGTATAATAAAAAACTCCAAGAATCTTTTAATTGAAATATTTTGCTTATAGATGTACTAAAACATAACTTGCTTAGTATCATTCAGCTTTAATATAAGGGATTTATCAAAAAAAAAAAAAAAAAATTCAAACATAAATGTATGGACTTGATACTTTCTAAAATCTGATTTTTATGTTTTATGATCTTTTGTTTGTTGTTGTTTTCTATTCCTTCTTTTGTTTTTAGTTTAAGTATTTATTTTTATTTGGTTCTATTTTTTAGTGTTTTCATTTCTGACGTTCTTATTTTTCTTTCAATTTTTTTTGTTCACAGCTGAAATGATATTTTATGCCTTTTTTTTTTGAAAATTTGTAGTCAATGTTTGATATCCCTAAATAATTTAAAGGGAGAAAAACCATTGAGTATTTTCATTCCTCTAACTTCTTTTAGCGGTGTAATTTTTTTTTTAAAATAAAACTCTATCTCAAATTAATAACTGGACTTTGTGATTGAGATCTTTTCTTTCTTGTTACAATAATATATCTTATATAAATAATGTTTAAAGTCATAATATCACTTTCAAGCTTTTGTAATCTTATTATTACTTTTATCATAAGAATTTGATTCTTCTTTATGATTTATTCTTCCTTATATTATAGAGAGAGTTTTTTTCTCTAATATCTAGAATATATTCTCACAACTAAGAGTATTTAAAAGTTTTGAAAGGGAGCTAGCTTGCAAAAATGTCAAGAGGCATAAAATAAGCCCAAAAAGAAGAAAAACTAAAAAGATGCGCAATGATCGCCAAAAAAATTTAAAGGTACATAAAGTGTATCAAAAATCAAAAGATGCGCAAAGTGCGTTATCCAATTGACAAGAGACACAAAATGAACCCACAAGAAAGCAAGCTTCCTTCTCTTTCAAACCATTAAATCTTAGAAGAATTCATATATCACTTGATATTTTCAAAATCTTGATTTCAAAATTCATGATTATGACTAATTACTTTGGTATATTATTCTATAAGATATTTTTCTGGAACTAAGTTTTGAATGGATCACTTTTTCTTATCCAAATGGTTTTTTTGAGTTAGATCTTTTTTTTAAAAGATGATTTGCCCAGTAAGAAGTCCGAGCTAGGGTTAACAGGTTTCCTTTACTTTATATTTTACTTAACTGCTTAAGTTGAATTTCCTACCAAATGTTTGCCATCCTCAAAAAGGGGGAGATTGTTACAAATCTTGATTCATGGATTAAAATTTTAATGATAGCAAACATTTATGACATTTTATTTTTCTTCTATTGCCCTGCCTACTAATGTTTTAGGTCCACAAGCTTAATTGTAAACCAAGCTAACTCAAGATTGGGTAGATTAGGATTGAGTCAGTCTATAAGTGTACTTCAAGTGTTTTACTTTTTCTTGAGTGAAATGTAATTTTGTGGATCCTGGTGCAAAATAGCCTTGCACACACACACTTAGGGGGGAAAATTCTTACTATTTTAGAGTTTTTTTTATCATATCATTCAAGATGATCTAAAATCATCCTAGATGATTAGTTAAAAATAGAAACCTCAATTTAGGCATCCTTGCTTAGACAACCGAATTAAGCAAATCGTCCTGGACGATATTCACATCATTCTGGATGATATGCTCAAATTAGAAAGAATTAGCTGCCAACTCTTTTAGGCATGTTTTTATTTTTGGACATCGTATTGGATATCATCCTAAATGATGCATTATAATTATGCCTAAATTAGTCTGATTATTAAGGAAAGTTTAAGGTTTGATTGATCGATCATATCATCCCAGACGATCGCAGGATCATCCAGGATGATCAGTTAAATAAACCTTAGTTTCTTCCTTAATCATCTGGGACTAACAAAATAATGTGCTACATGATATTTGTTTATTTGAACTATTTATTAAGAGAGTTGCTATTTGCATATGTTACATTCATGCAACTTGTATAGTTTCGATGATTTCAAATATTATTGTTTTATGTGCAGTTATCTCCTAACATTTTTTGGAAGAATTATTTTTGCTCTTGTGTGTACTAACATTTCAGAAAAATCAAACTCCAAACTATGAAGACTTCAAATCAAATTCAGCATACAATTCTTTGCAAATTGGAGCTCTAAATTATTCTTTGAATTGAGAGGGAGTGATTGTAATTGAGTGAATAAAAAAACACACACACACACTTAAGGAGATCTTAAAAAATTTGTACTGATCGTATGGGACGAACCTACTTCGTACTGGATGATCAGGTCAATTTTCTCCCCGTAAGAGCAATGGAACGAATAGGAGTTGGAGGGAATTTTTCTAAGTTCTAATCGTCCCTGGATGAGTTAGGCTCTGTAAAAATTTTGTTCAGACAAAATCTATAATCGTGCCAGAATGATTTCTTCTCTGTAAAAATTTTGTCCCGATGAAATCCAAATCATCCCAGGATGAATTCTTCTCTGTAAAAATTTCGTTCAGACAAAATTCATTTTCGTGCCAGGACGAGTTGCTCTCTAAATATATTTTGTCCGGATGAAGTCCTGTTCATCCCAGGACGATGTGAACCGACTTACCAAAACTGATTACATCCATGCAGTTATTTGGGAACCGACCTATGGTATAATGGATCGTACCGGATGAACCTAGTTCGTACGGGATGATGACCGTGTACGAACATAGTTTGTACCAATATACATAAGGATCATTTCCGACATTTTAAGTAAAATCGTCCAGGATGATCCACGATCGTACGGGATGATTTATTTCGTGTTAACTTGAAAAATTTGCAGTTTTGGACGGTTTTTCTTATCTCTCCTATATATACTCCAATTTATACTGCCACCATATCTTTTTTCCATTTGATCTTCATTCCTATTAAAAGAAGAGTCAAGGAGAGAGTGTGAGAGAGCATTCAAAGGAGGATTCCTGCCACTGAAGCATGAAGGCTTCGTTTGGTGTTCAAAGGTAAGAATCTCTACTTGAGATTTTAGATTACTTCACTCTTTTCTTTCTTCCTTCTAGAATTCTTGTAAGAAGATCTGTCAAGGAGATTCGATTCTCTGCCGACACTTGTAGAGTGTGAACAGCTGCGGGTTCTCTTCCCACACTAGGAGAGTGTGAAAGGACGAAGGGTTCTCTGCCCACACTAGGAGAGTGTGAAAGGATGAAGGGTTCTCTGCCCACACTAGAAGAGAATAAAAGGACGGACAGTTCTCTGCCAACACTAGGGATAAGTGTACAAGGAAGACGGTTCTCTGCCACACCGGGTAGTGGTGGAAAGAGTTTTTGTAAAGGCTTCTCCGCCTTACTGTGGGTGCTAAAGGAGAGTCACTATTGATATTAGTGCAATACTCGGAGGGTGCCTCCGGGGAGTGGATGTAGATCTGGTTTAGACCGAACCACTATAAATCTTGTGTCTTTTATTTTTACTATTTTTAATTTTCCGCATTTTGTTTTTGTTCCAAAAAAAATTGTGGTTGAAAAACTTTTTTTTAAAAATTCATTAAAGTTTATTTTCGGTTCAACATACTCAAGAGGGTTAATTTTTTTTTAAAAAATACCAATTCAACCCCCCCCCCTCCCCTCTTGGATAGCCTTGGGACATAAGCTTAACCTTATTCATAGTGAACAAATCTCAACAAGTGGTATCAGAGCTTTGTTTCAAAATCATAAGTTTTAAACTACTTTTTGATTAACGTAAATGGCTAAATTTGGAAACCGAAACACACCTGAGGGTTACGCTATTACTAGACCTCCACTGTTTGATAATATACCTTTTGATTTTTGGAAAACACGCATATCTACTTTCTTACAGTCACTTGATTATCGTATGTGGATCTTAGTCCAGGAAGGATATACAAAACCAACTAGATTAGTTGATGGAGTTAGAGTTGAAACACCTTTTGTAGACTGGACAATAGAAGAATGTGACTTAGCACAACTAAACGCCAAATGGTTGAATAGTTTCTTTTGTGCTTTAAAATCTAAAGACTACATGCGGGTTTCCACTTGCAAAAGTGGAAAGGACATATGGGATAGACTTTGTATAACATATGAGGGGACTAATGAGGTTAACCAATCTAAACTCAATATCTGGTTGCATGATTATGAATTATTTCACATGAAACCAAAATGAATCCACTTCCGACATGTACACAAGATTCACACAAATAGTCACCTCTTTGCATGCACTTGGTAGGGAACTAACGAATGTTGAAATGGTTAATAAGATTCTTCATTGTTTACCTACTTCTTATGATGCTTAAATTACTGCAATTACAGAGTCTAAAGATTTAAAAATTTATTCTATTAATAATCTTCTTGGTTAGCTTATTGCTTATGAGCAAGGACTTAGCCAAAGAAAGATTGATGCAGGTGAACCACGAAGGGAGAAGAACATAGCACTGAATATGGAAGAGTCTGAGAGTGAGCACTCACAACCTGAGGATGAAGAAGGCATCACATTGATGACTAAATAATTCAGAAGCTTTCTGAAAAGGAAGTAGAAGAAACGCCAGTAATGGAATAGAGGTAAATTCAATAGAAATACCAAGGTTTCAAATGATGTTATTTACTATGAGGTGAACCCAAACTTGTTTGGGTTCCCAGGTCTAACTTTTAATAATTTTGTAGGGACGCTCTCACACAAGACCTCGTGAGAGCATATGGTATCTGGACAGTGGATGTTCAATGCACATGACTGGAGATATTGCTCAATTCATAACACTGGAAGTCAGGAGTGAAGGCAAGGTTACACTTGGAGATAACACCACAAGGAAGGTGGTTGGGATAGGTATGATTGGAAATTTAAAGAATTTTTTCATAAATAATGTATTATTGGTTGAAGGATTAAAACATAATTTGTTAAGTATAAGTCAACTATTCGATAAAGGTTACTGTGTAAATTTTTTTCCTACTAGCTGCATATTAAGCCTATATGGTAAAGATGTTTTGAATGGAAAAAGGGTAAACAATGTTTATATGATAGATTTAAATTGCATTCAAACTCATATTGCTTTTTGTTTAAAAACTGTATCTGATGAGTCATGACTTTGGCATAGAAGACTTTGTCATTCTAGCATGAAAAACCTTAGGAGGATAACCCAAAAGAACTTAGTCAGAGGTATACCAAAACTAGACTTTACTAAGGACCACCTTTGTGATGCATGTCAATTAGTAAAATAGGTGAAGTCCTCTTTTCAGTCCAATAAGGATCTTAGAACAAATAAATCATTGGAGATTTTGCATATAGATCTTTTTGGACCAGTTGAAACTGTGTGTCTAGGAGAGAAGGTATACGGTTTTATAATTGTGGATGATTTCTCAAGATTTACATGGGTTAGATTTCTTTTTCATAAGAGTGAATCATTTGAGGAATTTAGAAATTTTTTGACTTGGATTCAAAAAAAACTAGGTTGTGAAATTATATCAATTCAAAGTGATAATGGAGGAGAATTTGAAAATGAAAAGTTTGAGAATTTTTGTAAGGAGAAAAGAATTGATCACAAATTTTCAGCACCTAGAACCCCTCAGCAGAATGGGATAGTCGAAAGGAAAAACAGAACATTAGTAGAAGCCACCTGAGCAATGTTGACAGAATACTCACTTCCAAAATATTTTTGGGTTGAGGCGGTTAACACTGCATGCTATGTTCTGAATAGGGTGAATGTGAAATCTTGTTTAAATAAAACACCCTATGAGTTGCTAAAAGAAAGAACACCTAATTTGTCTCATTTACATGTTTTTGGTTGCAAGGTGTTTATTCATAACAATGGAAAATCTGCCTTAAAAAAATTTGATCGAAAATCAGATGAGGGAATTTTTGTTGGGTACTCAAGTGTTGGAAAATCTTTTAGAGTATTCAATAAAAGAACTTTGAGAATAGAGGAGACTACACATGTTATATTCGATGAATCAGGAAATTTGGAAGAGCCAAATATTATAGATGATGAGATTGATGATAACTCCCAAAAGATTGAAAGAATAAATTTGGAAGAAAATGTGGAAGGAAATTTGGAGATAGAAAACCCTTTGCCTAGAGATTTGAGATTTTCTAAAAACCACCCAAAGGAGTTGATAATTCGTGAACCTAGTGTGGGTGTAAGAACTAGGCATGGATTAAATAAAGAAGTCAATCATTCTACCTTCATTTCAACCATAATATCCACTAATATTGATCAAGCATTTTCGGATGAATTTTGGATATTGACCATGCAAGAAGAGTTGAATCAATTTGTAAGAAATAAAGTTTGGGATTTAACTACAAGGCCAAAAGATCAAAGTGTAGTTGGAACTAAGTGGGTATTCAAAAACAAAATGAATGACTCAGGGGTAGTCAGGAGAAAAAAGGCTAGATTAGTTGCAAAGGGGTATAACCAGATTGAAGGGATTGATTTTGAAGAAACTTTTGCCCCTGCAGCTAGACTTGAGGCAATTAGGGTTTTGATTGCCTTTGTCTGTTTTAGAGGATTTAAATTGTATCAAATGGATGTCAAAAGTGCCTTTTTAAATGGGATAATTCAAGAGGATGTATTTGTAAAACAACCTCCAGATTTTGAAAATTCTAAATACCCAAATCATATTTTCAAGTTAAAAAAGGCATTATATGTATTAAAACAGGCACCTAGGGCGTGGTATGAGAGGTTGAGCACCTTCCTACTTGAAAGATCATTTGAAAAAGGAAGTGTGGATACAACTCTCTTTTTGAAGAAATGTTGAAAGGATATACTCGTTGTTCAAATTTATGTGGATGATATCATTTTTGGATCTTCAAATAAAAATCTTTGTGATGAATTTTTTAAAACAATGAGTAGTGAATTTGAGATGAGTCTAATGGGAGATTTAAGTTACTTTTTAGGTTTTAGCATTAAGCAAATTGAGGAAGGAACATTTCTAAGTCAATCAAAGTTTGTTAAGGACATCTTGAAAAAGTATGAAATGGACAATGCTAAACTTGTAAGTACACCAATGAGTTCCTCAGTTCAGTTGGATAAGGACCCTAAGGGAAAATCTGTTGATCAAAAGAAATTTAGAGGGATAATTGTATCTTTACTTTACTTGACTGCTAGCCGGCCCGATATCATGCTTAGTGTTTGCTTATGTACTAGATTTCATTCAGATCCAAAAGAATCACATTTGACAGCAGTGAAAAGGATTTTAAGATATCTGTTAGGAACTCAGAACTTAAGAATTTGGTATCCTAAGTTTAACTCTTCATTTGAAATAATTGGTTATTCAGATTTTGACTTTGCAGGATGTAGGGTGGATAAAAAGAGCACTTCTGGAACATGTCAATTCATTGGAAATTCTTTAGTCTCTTGGTCCAGCAGAAAACAAAATTCAGTAGCCCTAAAAATTATAGAATCTACTGCATAAGCTGAATACATTGCATTAGGAAGTTGTGTAGCACAAGTACTTTGGTTGAAACAACAGTTGATTGATTTAGGATTGTCTATAGGCACTATTCCAATTTATTGTGATAACACTAGTGCTATTTGCATTTCTAAAAATCCTATTCAACATTCAAGAACCAAACACATAGACATAAGGCATCATTTCATAAGGGATCATGTATCCAAGGGAGAAATTGACTCGTTCATCTTACAACTGAAAATCAACTTACAGATATTTTTACAAAACCTTTAGCCTTTGATATTTTCAGTGCATTAAGAAAAAGGCTTGGTGTGATTAATTTGAATGCTTAAATAAAAATGTTTTCTGCAACATTGATATTTATTTTTTCTAGTAAATGTTTTTATGTTTGTTATTTTGTTTTTATTGTTGTGTTCCTTAATTTTGATTTGTATGAATGATTTCATTTTGTTTTGTTTTTGAATTATAGTTTTTGTTTGAGTGCAAAATTTTTTTAAGTCATCATCGTCCGGGACGAAATCGTTTCGTATGGGACGATTTGTGTAGTATGACAAACTGTGGGATTTTGAACCGTTTTAAGTGCAGTTTTAATGTACTTGATCTGTACGATCATCACGATCATTCGAGATGATATATTTTTCAAACGACGGGATGAATGAATGGAGCAGTTGAATGGATAAGACAGTTTTTAATATGAACTTCGTCTGTACAAACCTTTGGTTCATCTGGACGAACACATGTCGGTTCGATGTAGGGGACGTTTTCAACTGTCATTAAAATGATATAAGTTTTGATCGTCCCGGGATGAATACGTGTTTGTCTGTACGATCAGACTAGTTAAAAGTCTGTATGAAAGGATGCTTCGTAAGTCGCATTGATTACGAAAAGTAGTTTCATTCTGGTCATATTAGATCATTTGTATGAAATATTTTCGTACGGGATGATCAAGAATTTTTGTACGGGATGAAAATTTTTTGTCTAGTACGAACATGTTGTTTTCAATATATAGGCGGGCTTTTTTAACTCAATAGTCACACGCTAAACATCACTTTCAACTCCTTTACTACTCTAGATCACTTTCAAATGGCCAGTTCAAGCAAGCGTCAAAAGGTCTTAGTCAAGAAGCCTCATAGGAATTCGTCCGAAAACTTTATATCCAAAGCAAATGAGGATTCTTTTCCTAGATTTGCTTCTGCCAAAATCACTCCTTCCCGAATTTTAATTCAAGAAGATATTACCTTTAAGGTAATGTATTTATTTGCTTCGACTCAGTTTCAATTTATCCTTACTCTGGTCCACCTTTATATCAAAGAAATCTTCCACTATTTTCTAGCCAATATGTCCTTCAATTTTAAACACTCTGTGATTCGTTCCTTTCTTTTAAAACAAAAAGTTAAAATCACTAAACACGACTTAGGAGCTTTTCTACATTTAAGGACTGAGGGGAGTAGAGCCCATACCTTAATCACCAATGATACATATAAATGGTATGAAATCAATAGGGTGATTAGAGGAAATGGTTTAACTGAGCATGTGGCTAGGGTATCTTGTCTTGTTCGTAATGCTCGCATCATCCAGCATGTTCTTAGAACTTTAATCATTCCAAAAGCTGGTGATAGAGTCAATATTACCCCACTTCTTTCCATGGTGACTTTTCTAATCATGACAAATGAGCCTATAGATGAAGCCCAACTTATTCTTGACTACCTTTGTGGGCTTTCTGAAATTGGCCATTCATAACAGAAAAGAAAAAGGAATATTGCTTTAGGACACTTAGTTTCCTTTGTTCTGCAAAAGAAGTATAACTTGGTTCATCCTGATCAAGAGTATGAAGAACCGCTCTATTACAATGATGAATCATTTAGAGCGATCTTCAAGGAGGAACCAGGAAAAACACATGTCATCAGTCATACAAAAGAAGAGCCTGAAGGTGCACCTGCTCCTGAAAATGAACAAAATTATCAGAATTTGGTTCAAAGATTTGATCAGTTAGAGACTCATTTTGATCATCGCCTTGATCAAATTGAGACTCATTTACAACAGCAGGCTGCTTAATATCAACATTGCATGGGCTATATGAGGGAGAAAATGAATGATATTAGTACCAATATACTTATGATTAGTATATATTTTAACCTCTTTGGTGGTGCTCCTCCTCCTCCTCCAGATCAGGGCCCGTCCGACAGATTGTTGCACTTTCTGTTTTGTGTTTATGTTGTTATGGATTTTGTGTTAGTTGTTGTTTTGTTGTATCTCTTTGGATGGATTTTTAGATGTATTTTCTTTTTTTTTTTCTAGATGGTGTGTATTGATATCGATTGCAATGACTGTAATATCTTTTTGATATCAATATAAGTAAACATGTCTTGTCTTTATCTTGTTTCTGAAATGTGTGTTTAACTATAAAAATCTTTGAATTTTATTTTTTTATCAGTGCTATAATTCTTAAAATGCAAATTAAAAATTATACTCACTAGAAAATCTAATTTTTCTAAATTTAAGTTTAGCTTATAACTTGATAATAATTAAGATTGTCAAATTTCATCTCTCTTGTTTAAACTACATTAATTTATTATTGCAATTACGATGTTTTTCTTATTTTGTATTTCACTCTTCAATTAATATTTATGCACTTAGATTAATTTGAAAATTTTGAATAATGACTTTGGAAAGAATACACTTACTCTTGACAAATGTACAAATATACAAAAATCAAAAGGAATGCGCAATGGTTCGCAATGTGAAAAAGAGGCGCAAAATAAGCCCAATAAATGCAAATATGCATACAAATTTGAAAAAGATGCGCAAAGCACCACTTGTGGTAGTTATTTCTTTACATACTCTTTAATCTTCTCATTCAAATTGATCTTGTGTTCATTCAAGTATATTGAATTTTGAAATATACAATTTTTTTTCATCCTCTTTGCAATGATGTCTCTATCTAAATGTCTAAATTGAATCATGTTGTTTGATAAATTTTTTATTATCTAAGTTATGTCTCCTCTTGAATTTAATTAGTTATTATGATATTTCTAATGTACTAATTTTTATTTGCATAACTTTATTATAATCACTGTTAAGAATGAATTATCAAATGATTTTCATATGTCTACTTGCATTTCAAGTTCTTTTTTATTCTTCACTTTTTGTTGTTGTCAAAAAGGGGGAGAAATAATTGTTTATTGTGATCGTGTCGTTGGTTTTTGTCTGTTTTATCTTGTTTTGTGTTTTGTTCATTGTCTTTGTTGTGATCGTGTCGTTGGTTTTTGTCTCTTTTGTGTTTTGTTCGTTGTCGTTGTTTTGTTCGTTGTTTGGTGTTTTTGAAATTTTTGAAAATAAAAATTTAAAAATTTTTGTGTTCAATGACCCCTTATTTTCACTTGTTTATTAATTCAGGGAGAGTTTAGGAGATTCTTAGAATTTAAAATTCGACAAACAATAATTATTTTGCCATCATAAAAAAGGGGAAGATTATTAAGAGAGTTGTTATTTGCATATGTTACATTCTTGCAACTTGTATAGTTTTGATGATTTCAAATATTATTATTTTATGTGCAGTTATCTCCTAACATTTTTTGGAAGAATTGTTTTTGCTCTTGTGTGTACTAACATTTCAGGAAAATCAAACTCTAAACTATGAAGACTTTAAATCAAAATCAGCATACAATTCTTTACAAATTGGAGCTCTAAATTGTTCCTTGAATTTAGAGGGAGTGATTGTAATTGAGTGAATAAAAACACACACACACACACACTTAATAAGATCTTACAAAATTTGTACTAATCGTACGGGACGAACCTAGTTCGTACGGGACGATCAAGTCAGTTTTCTCCCCGTAAGAGCAATGGAACGAACAGGAGTTGGAGGAAATTTTTCAAAGTCCTGATCATCTCGGACGAATTTATTTTCGTCCCAGGACTAGTTAGGCTCTGTAAAAATTTTGTTCAGATGAAATCTATAATCGTGCTAGGATGATTTCTTCTCTGTAAAAAATTTGTCCCGGCGAAATCCAAATCATCCCAGGACGAATTCTTCTCTGTAAAAATTTTGTTCAGATGAAGTTCATTATCGTGCCAGGACGAGTTGTTCTCTGAAAAAAAATTTTGTCTGGACGAAGTCCTGTTTGTCCCAGGATGATGTGAACCGACTTACCAAAACTGATTACGTCCATGCAGTTATTTGGGAACCGACCTATGGTATAATGGATCGTACCGGATAAACCTAATTCGTATGGGACGATGATAGTGTACGAACATAGTTCGTACCAATATACATAAGGATCATTTCTGACATTTTAAATAAAATCGTCCAAGACGATCCATGATCATACGGGACGATTTATTTCGTGTCAACTTGAAAAATTTGTAGTTTTGGACGGTTTTTCTTGTCTCTCCTATATATAGTCCAATTTAGACTGCCACCCTATCTTTTTGCCATTTGATCTACATGCCTATTGAAAGAAGAGTCAATGAGAGAGTGTGAGAGAGCATTCAAAGGAGGAATCCTGCCACTGAAGCGTGAAGGCTTCGCTTGGTGTTCAAAGGTAAGAATCTCTACTTGTGATTTTGGATTACTTCTCTCTTTTCTTTCTTCCTTCTAGAATTCTTGTAAGAAGATCTGTCAAGGAGATCCAATTCTCTGCCGACACTTGGAGAGTGTGAACAGCTGCGGGTTCTCTGCCCGCACTAGGAGAGTGTAAAAGGATGAAGGGTTCTCTTCCCACACTAGGAGAGTGTGAAAGGACGAAGGGTTCTCTGCCCACACTAGGAGAGTGTGAAAGGATGAAGGGTTATTTGCCCACACTAGGAGAGTGTTAAAGGATGGACGGTTCTCTGCCAACACTGGGGATAAGTGTAAAAGGAAGACGGTTCTCTGCCACACCGGGTAGTGGTGGAAAGTGTTTTTGTAAAGGCTTCTCCGCCTTGCTGTGGGTGCTAAAGGAGAGTCACTAGTGGTATTAGTGCAATACTCAGAGGGTTCCTCCAGGGAGTGGATGTAGTTCTGGTTTAGACCAAACCACTATAAATCTTGTGTCTTTTATTTTTACTGCTTTTTATTTTTCGCATTTTGTTTTTGTTCCAAAAAAAAATTGTGGTTGAAAAACTTTTTTTAAAAATTCATTAGAGTTTATTTTCAGTTCAACATACTCAAGAGTGTTATTTTTTTTTTAAATACCAATTCACCCCCCCCCCTGGTAGCTTTCCCCCCCCTCTTGGATAGCCTTGGGACATAAGGTTAGGTTTAACAACCTAATTCATAGTGAACGAATCTCAACACTATTTGTACAATATGATCCAATAATCAGCCTAGATGATTAGTTATTTTTTCATCATCCAACATGTAATGTCTGGCCGAATAAAGGGATGGTCTGGATGATATTCGACATTTTGAACTAATCATATAGGATGATGTACCCGTCATATTGGACAATCATAACAAATAAATCTTTTAATCATCCAGCCTCCCCCATATCATCCTAGCAAATTGAGCTAAAGTTTTATTGATCGTACATGATGATCCGTAGATCGTCTTAGATGATCTTTGTCAATTAACTGCAATTTAGGGAAAATTTGAAGCCCTTTTATATGAGATCTCTTATTTACTCAAGATGAGATATTTAGCTATTATCCTAACTTGAGAGAGCCAAGAAGAGAGGGAGAGCTTAGGAGAGAGAGAGGATATTGTGAGGGGGAGTTTGTGATGGTTTCACAAAGGTTGCTCCAAGAAAGGATCTAATTTTTCTTCTCTAGTTGTCATCCCTGACTCCTTGGAGGTTCTAGAGAGGTCTACTTTAGTGATTGATTGAGGTTCTCTGCCTTCTTCATAAGGAAGTGAAAGGAGTCGGGTTCTCTGACTACTTCAATAGGAAGTGAAAGGAGTTGGGTTCTCTGCCTCACCAGAGTCGGTGGAAAGGAGTTTTTGTACATGCCTCTCTACTTTTCTGTGGGAGCAAAAGGAGAGTCACTGATTTTAGTGCAATACCCGGAGGAGAGGCTCCAGGGAGTGGATGTAGGTCAAGTTGACTGTACCACTATAAAATTTAATGTGGTCATTCTTTTTTGCATTTTCCCATTTTATTTTAAGTGGGTGATCATTTTGGTTTGAATCATGGTTTTTTTTTTGAAGTAATTTTTTAAGATAACCAATTCACCCCCTCCCCCCCCCCTCTTGGTTAGCTTGGGCCCCCCCCGCCCTCTTGGTTAGCCTCGGGCTAGTTCATAAGGGCTTAACATCCCTATTAAACTTTCATATTGGTATTTTGTTTATTTAATATAGGTTTTTTTTCTTAGTGATTAGATGTGGTGATTTTGGGTTTATTTAAATGATTTATTCATTGAATATTTTAAGTATGGTAAATTCATTGACTATTTTTATCAAGTTGAGATTATTCATTTAGACTATATTGATCATTGTGCCCTTTTGTTGATAATTAGCCTTATTGGACTATTAAGTTGGATAGATCTCCTTTTCTTGTTGTTTGCTTTATGATTATGATTGTTTGATGCCTACTAGCAGCTTCATAGGTTTTTCATTTAATTTTATTGTAGCTCCTATGAACAGTATTGAGCACGAGGTCCCTTTTAAGGACCTTATAATATTTACTTTAATTAATACATAGGCCCTGATGTGGGTCCCCCCACCCTAAAAAAAAAAGAATAACAAACCAATCTAGTAAATCAAGATGAGGGCATTTTATAAGCTTCTCTTTAAATCAATCCAAACATTAATAAATTTTCTATGCTTCAAATTGAGAAAAAGATGTGATGTCATTTCTAAGCTTCATAATTTTAGAAGTGGAAAATTTCTTAGATAAGAATTTTTATACCAACTCATTACTAGTGTTTATAGAGCCTAGAGAAAGGAAACCACATCTTATCTTTGTCCCTTAGCAAAGATGAAAATAATCAAACCCTAATAACACCATTGTTGGCATTCTTATGCTTGAATGTTGTACAGATTTCTAAGAAATAGCTAAGTATAGGATATGATCCACAATATGAGTTCTCCAAATTTTAAAATTTTGAACCATCTTAGTTATGGAAAAGTTCAACTCAAAGTTATTAACTTAGATAGTAGGTCTATTGATGCTCTGGTGAATTCCATTTATCATATGATTGGCATACTCCCTAATAAGTCCATGATCATCCTGATCTTGAAATGGTTCAGCCATACTAAAAGCCAAAGTCTTTTTGGATTTTCTTATTTTTTTAAGGGTTCTCTAAATCTCTAAGTCAAATAATAATAGCACCTTACTAGATCTAAAACACATATAATAATAAAGATGAAATTAAATAACAAAACGTAAAGCAGCACATGTAGATAAAAATTTTCTTTTTAAAATATTTTAAACAAAATAAAAAGTTGGATACAAATTATAGGAATAAGTTGGACTAAATTTGCAAGTAGTTCAATAATATAGATCAATATATAATACGCACAATGCCCCTACAATGGCAACATAAACTTGATGGCATGTGGTTTAGTTTGAATGTATGATTAATATTTATGCTAGGTGTTGAAATATGCTTAGGTTTTCTTTGATATGCAGTTCCCACTAAATACGCAAGTGCACGTATCGATTAAGAGAGTGTCAATCCCACAAGGAAGTATTCTACTAATATGAAAATGAATTAGTACTACCTACTATAGCTAAAATGTTTGTCCTACTTAACAAAAATAAAGGTTGAGATGATGTATCTACTAGGGAATGCAATAGAAGAGATGAGATACTAGACAAATAACTATTTTGGACTAATGACTATGATTTATGTAAGTCATGAGTAGACTCTTTTATGTTTGATGTGGTTCAAAGTACATGCATCTCTAGATCTCTATCGAGCATGTAGGAACGTAAAGGGAAGTTTATGATCTACCTAAAATTATTATATATCCATAAAGCATAGAAATTTAAATATTTTATTTGAAAGTATTTCTATACTGCAATCAAAACAAATGGTAACAACCAACCAACCAAAAAAAAAGGCCAAAAAAAACAACAACCACTAAGCAAAAAAACCACTAAACAAATAATCTTCTTCAAGAATACTATAGAATTCTTGAGGCAAACACAAAGAATCCCCATCCCCATATTTCCACAAAAGTGTCTATTAATTGCCTTTTGAGCACATAATGAGCAACTTTATTACATTCCCTCGATTTATGTACAAACACCACTGAATTGAACATATTGATCCAATCTAATTGCTCTCTTTCCTAAATACTATATTTCCATCAAGCCTCCTTATGTCTCTTCTATAAATGCACACAATGACACTTTCATTATCTCGTTCAATTAACAACCCTTACATCCCAAACATCCAACTTTCAATAATTTTCCTAATGTATCTCATAGCCAGCAACTCCACCTACAAACTATCCCAATACAGAATACTCCAACCAGCTGCAATCATAAGTTTTCCATAGTTATTCTGAACCATAATTCATATACCTCCAGCATTGTTTCATGAAGAGCTCCATTAATGTTAACCTTCAGCCAATTTGGAGCGGGGGATACAGGAACAAACAAATAACCGCACCCTATTGATTGGATCCCTACCACTCAAAATTTTGGAAATAATTTTTTTAATGCAGGATTTCCACCGCTGTATTCCCAACTGTCATAAGAGGAGAACAATAACTATTCCCATGTTTTTTATCATTTATATTCTTACATCAAAGGAACAACACATTATAGTACATTGAAGCCCAATAAATATCAATTCTACTGCGCTTCTTAATCTTACATTGTAGCTCCTCCATATTTTTGAATCTAGGCAACCCAATACCCCATTTATCTAAAGCATTGAGGGCCAATTTAAGCTGCTTACATTCCACTATCACATGATCTATATCTTCAATACCTTGGCATTCAAAAGGGCACCCCATACTAACTTGTATCCAAAGGTTACGTAGCAAATCATCTATGGGTATATTACCTTTATACATTCTCCACCAGAAAAGTTGAACTATGATATCAAATTTGAGTTTGTATATATCTACCACCGTTTCCTCCATCACACCAAATTATTACCTATAAATAATAGAAGATACAGATCTTCCAATTAGAGATTTAATGAGCTCCAAACTATCTTCCTCACCATTTTCTTGAATGGGTATTTCACAAATCCTTTCCCCCATTACATCGCCAAAAAGATTTAAACTCTCCACTTTATCCCAACAGCCATCAATTGTAATTAGCTTAGAAACCTTCATCCCCTCCAATCTTTCAAAGGCACCAAAAGTGGGCCATTAGTTAAAAGCTTTATCCCACACCCACACATGATTTAGGACATTAATAGAATCCCCATTACAGAGCTTCCACTTAATATATTTTTGAAGGCTAACCATCCCATCACAAATAATCTTCCATGAGGCAGAATCCAATCTACTTGCATTCCTATTCCACGACCATCACCTATACTTGGCACTTAGAAAATTTATTAGCATCCCATGAGATTTAGAAATGAAGTTCTAAGTAATACTAGCTCTGAGAGGCCTAATCCACTTAGTAGTAGCATGGATACCCAAACTTCCCTCCTTTAGTGGTTTGCAAATCATCTTCCAGGCAACATAATGCATCCCTTAATTATCTATCCCTTTATCCCATAGAAAGTACCTTGCAATCTTCTTAGATTCCAATAGCACAGCCTTGGGAATCATATAGTGGGCCATATCATATATCAAAGAGGGCATAAGTGTAGTGTTATTAAAGTCAACCTCCCAGCAAGTGTCAGCTGTCTGCTTCCCCAAGCCACAACATAGGTTCTAATTTTTTAGATAAGCCCATTAAATTCTATCATGGACATATTAATGCCAAGATATTCAAACTCCTCAACTTTCTTATACCCAATAAGAGAATTAAGTCTCTTCTTCTTCTACTTTGGAGTTCCCATACTAAAAAGAATCACAGATTTCCCCGAGTTGATTTTCTATCTGGACCAGTCACAAAACACCTACAAGGTTTGTATGATATGTCTAATTTCAGCCTTATTAGCCCCTGCAAAAATAATAGTATTGTCAGCATATAAAAGATGGGAAACCCGTGGTCCCCCTACCCAAATTGGCACCCACATAATATGATACTTTTGTTGCAAAGCCATGGATAGGATTTAGATCATATGATGAATAGGTAAGGTAGGGAGATAAAGGACACCCCTGCTTAAATCCATAATCAACAGTGATCCATTCTGATAAATGTCCATTGATAAGAAGGGAAAATTCTGGAAATTTAATCCAGCTCATTACAAAACTTCTAAACGGAGCACAAAATCCCATCTTGGTGAGAACCAATTCCAAAGTTTCTCTACTTATCTTGTCATATGCTTGTTCCATATCAATCTTTAACACAAGCATACCAAATTTGGCATTCAAGATCTTGAACTTATTTAAAATCTCTTGTGAAATAAGGAAATGATCAAAGATCAATCTCCCGGGAACAAAGGAAGCCTATTCCACTGAAATAATTTTAGGAAGAATCATTTTGAGCCTTTTCCTAATGATCTTGGTAACAATCTTATATATAGTTTGTCAAAAACTAGTAGTTCTCAATTTGGATGGGTGATATGGTCAATCCACTTTAGGGAGAAAAACAACTATTGTTTCCTTCCATTCATCCATCATGTTCCCGTCCTTGAAGAATTCCAAATATGCATCAGTAACTTGAAACCCAATAATACTCTAGAAATTCTTAAAGAAGGATGCAGAAATCCCATCTCTCCTAGGAGCCCTATTCTTCCCAAAGGATTTAACCTCCTCATCCACCACATATTTATCAAGGAAATCTTTAAATCTACACACTACCTCTCTATGTTTACACAAGGCAGGCCAATTGCCACAAATAATAACCTATCCTTGCCATTTCTTCTTAAAGAAATCCATAATAATCTCTTTAATAATCTCATTATCTTGAGTAATCCCTACTCTAGGAGTCTTCATTTCTCTGATTAAATTCATTCTTCTATGAGCTGATGCCATCGAATGGAAATAATGAGTGTTCCCATCTCCTTCCTCCATCCACCTAATTTTTTCTCTTTGTCTCCACCAGGTCATTAGCCTGTCCAGAGCACCATTAAGCCTATGCATTTTATCTCTAAGCTTCAAACTTTATTTTTAGATAAACCTCCATCATCACATTCCATTTTTTATAGACTAGAAATATCTCTTTCAAGTTCCTCCTTCTCCTCTCTGATCAACGTGAATTTGTTTTTGCTGCAAAAGAAAAGAGACCTAAGAGTTCTCTTGCACTTCTTTTTAAGCTTTAATATTTCAGATCCCCTCATCATTGACACCCCAAATCTTAGCAACAAATCTCCATATTGTTGTATATGTTAGCTAAACATCTTCAAATTTCATCCAGACAGAAAATTATTTCTTTATCCTAAGATATTACAAAGGATCAGACATTGGTCAGAGGCCAGCCTATTAAGATGCTTAACCTGGAAATTCTGAAATAAGTTCAACATTATAGAATTTACCAAAAACATTGTTAATCCTACACCAAATCTTACTCCTCCCATCCTTATTATTGGTCCATGTATAAGTACGGCTAATAAAACCTGGGTCCGCCAAGTCATTTGTAGCCATAAACTCTTCCATTTCCATAGTAGCTAAGGAATCTTTAAAATGCTTACCTCCCTTCTTTTCCTCATGAGAAATTTATGCAATCAAAGTCTCCACAAACCATAAGAGGCATTTTTGTATCATGGTTTATTGAAATATCATTCCAAAGAGACATTCTTTTTACCCTATTATTATTTGCATAAACCACTGCCATTTCCCAGCAGCTCCCATCCGTATTTTGCAGTTTCCCCATCAAACATTATTGAGTTCGAAGAGATAATAGAAAAGAAACCTTCTTATCATTCGAAGGAAAATAATCCCACATGTCTTCCCAATAAAAAGTTGAAAGACAAACTTCCACACCTTTCCATTCATCTTGTCCACATCCAATCTACTGAACTCTCCCACTTTAGTTTCCACAAGCCTAATGAACTTAACATGGTTTTCCCAAACTATACTCTTTAGATAATTTCTCATTGTAGACTTGCAAGCTCCCCTATAATTCCAACAAATGATGTTTGTCTTTAATTTACCAAAGGGGATGCGTCCCCGTCGATCGAATTAGTAGACTTATCAGAACCAGTATTTTCCTCCAACTCAATAACATTCATACCTATATTTATACTAAATTTGAAGTGAGTCAATTCAACCAAAGGGTCTGAACTTTCCAATTCTTTGTCCAACAGAACACTATGCATCTTCACTTTTCTATTTTTCAATAAGGAGACTCCAGCTCTTTCCAGCTTACTGTCAGAAGTAGTATACCTTGGAAAATCTTCAATAGAACCATTATTAACTAGTTCCTTAGACACCATCACTTTATTTACCATACCTTTCTTCCATTTCATCTTAACAATACCATCATTATTAGTCCTACTACTCAATGTAGTTAATGCCTTAGACAATCTACTCTTATCAATAGTTTTATTATTGTTAACCTTCCTTCTCTTCTTAATGTTTATAACTTCTATTTCAAACTTCTCCAGATGACCTCCCTTCTTGGCTTCCATAGGTACATCATTCAGGGTTTGATCCTCAACTCTTCTCTCAAAATCTACCTCCAACTTTTCTTCCCCATTAACCAATACCTCCATACCCCTCTTCAGTATTTCTCCCCAAATAGGCGTCTTAATAGAATACAATATAACCTTTACTGGTTTATTGTTCCTTCCTCTCCTTCTCCTGACCATCGTCTGGCTTCCATTTTCCTCCTCCAATTTATCAGTATTTTCTCCTTAATTAAAATAACCTTCCTGATTAACATGACTCTCCCCTATCACAGTCAAATTCCCTGCAGTTTAAACTGCATTATTCTCCATCTTACTAGTTCCTAAAATCTTAGCACCAAAATCTTTTTTGCTTGGCTCCTTGTATGCCTCCCTTCTGTGTCCTATCCTCCCATAACTATTGTAAATAATATTAATGCCGTCATACTCAATAGGCCAATAGAATCTTCCTTCAAACCATTAAGCCCAAATTCCCTCATGTAACCTTTTATCAAGGTTAATTCTTGCACATACTCTGGCATAAGAACACCTCCCTCAAACATTCTTATGAGTATCCATCTATAATGGTTTTCCAACTAGAGCATCTAACCTTTCAAGATTATTTCCATCCCAGTATTCCAAGGGAAGATTAGGAAACCTGATCTAGATAGGACAAGTAATGCTAAATATTTTATGTCTAGGCATGTAAGAGTTCCATTCCAACAATTTTAATTATTTCAATATTCCTCTATTGTGGTAATATATCACACCAAATTTTAAGTAAACACATGACCATTGTTTACATTAATTAAAAAATGAGAGATACTAAAAACATCCATATTCATTCAAACCACAAATGTCTATATCAGTACTTGTAATAGATTCATAACATTCGCCAAAAACTAAAAAATTAGCTAACAATTTATGAAAACAAAAACTAAACATCATTACTTGAATATAAGAGAGTTCTAGAGTAAAAGTGAAAAAAAATGTCACCTAGATAGTATAATGAATTCTCAAAGCTCCTCTCTCCTCCAAATATCTAGTTACTCACAAATAAATAGGTTGATGATCTCTAAATGAAGTATCTTTCTCTCATCTAGCCTCTTTTAGAGTTCACTCTAAGGGTGCACTCACTTATGCACTCAAGACTCACTAAAAATTATTGAACTATGATAAATACTCTACTTAAACAAGCTAAAAATACTATTTATACTAGCACAAAAATAAACTAGGGCACTTTGATGCTCAATATGGTTTGTAGTGGCATTGGGCTAACTTGATGCATCTGATGGATGAATCGATATGATGCTTTGTTGATTCAGCAATACTCCATCTTATATCAACTACTCTATCCCAACACTCCATAAGTTGAACACTACAGTACATGAAGGTGTAATCTGACACTATAATTTTGTTCAGTTTAATGCTCCAGTGCTTAATTTAATGATCTTATGTTAGGGTACTATGGATACAATAGTGTTGGTAATTGGAGCATTATGATACTAGCTCAACACTTGGGAATTTTTCTCTTTTCCTAGGATGTTCTTTCATAACATTAACTAAAAATAATATTTTTACTGATATTTAAAAAGGTAAAACATTAAGACATTTGCAATTTAAAATTGATGAAGAGTGGAGGTATTATCCTATATTCATGGAGCCAAGGTCTATCCAAAAGAGCGTAAAAAGAAACCTCAATATTTATAATGTGAAATCAAGTTTTGATTTTAAAGTTTTCTATTTCTAAAAGAAGGGTTATTGAACCCAACACACCCTCTCTCCTTTTTATTAAATCCTCCTAACATATTCTTATTAGAATTGAGTTTGCAGCCATTTTCTTTCAAATATGTAAAAGTTGTAATAGTCATGATATTAATTAATGCACCAAGATCAACAGGTAAATGAGAAAACTTTAAATTTTCTATATTCATAGAAATGTATAACATACGATCAAAATTTGTGGTTCTCAATAACAAATCTTCATCTAAAAATTTGACTCCTAGAACTTCCTTAACATATAATGCATCTTCTGACTGCATTGATGCTATATAAGCCATAGTGATGTCTGGGACGAGTAAAACTTTGTTTAAAGACTCCCTCATTTTCTTAGAGAAAACTAGAGCATTATAAATACTCAGTTTTTTGTGCAGCTTTTTGAGATGTACTAAGACGTTATAATAAATGCTAGGATCTTATGGATTTCATACATTTGAATATTAAACTAGTTTATGTTTATTTATAGTCTCTAAATTGTTTATAATTTTCTTTCCTTTACCAGTAGCTGAAGCTTGTGAAGGCAGAACATTACCACTATGAAGGTTAACTTCAACTACCACTTCGAGAGAGGAAATATTGGATTGGTTTTCTTCTTGATCATTGATTGTCTTTTCAGTTTTCTCTAATAGACTATCTAAATCAAATATCTATAATTCAATGTTTATATCACTCTAAAAATTGAGAATAGAAGAATTTAAACACAAGATGTTTTTAAAAGGGTTTTAATATTTTTTTTAACAATTTTTATTTTAAATTGATAAGTTTTACTTTTGAGTGATTCGAACCCCTCCCTTTTCTCTTTTGGAGTGAAATATGGCTGAGATCTAAACTAATGATTATTCTACGGTCTATTAAACTAATAATACCTAATAGGTTGACTTGTATTTTCAACCTGAATCTATATCACTTACTTTCCCTTATTAATTGCACACACTAATACTAATTTCTTTTCTAATACTTTTGAGACTTAGAAATTTTTATATCTACTAAAAATTGATATTTTAATAATGAAAGCAAAGAAGCTTCCTCTTTAAGATTAGAGGCTTTGCTCAATAAATTTTCAAAAGTTTTAATTATAAAATTGTTGAGTCAAAAAGACACTATACCATCGATATTTTTTAGAAGGATATATATAGAATATTGTTCTTACAACTGTTGCTGACATCTCATGCTAAGGTTCCTCAATCTTAGGATGTAATAAATTAAGCTTTCACCTTATTTTTATTTTTCCACTATCAAATCCCTGGCGGTGATATGGTGTTTCCCTCCTCTGAATCTATTCATAATCATGGTTTCCAACTCATTGAAGGTATGAACTGGCCCATTAGGTAGTTCAATATATTAACAAAATGTAATACTAGAAAGAAATTATGTTGATAAATTCTTTGAACAATATTGTATCAATGCCTCCAGCATTACAATAATTAGCTCTAAAATGTGCAAGATGTTATTTGGGATACTAGTCCCATCAACATTTTTGAATTAAGGAGGTACAAATCCTTTTTGATAGGCAATCAAGTCATATCCTTCTGGGAATGGTCTACCCATTAAAATAGATAAAGTATCTTCAGACTAAGTAAGGCCTTATTTTCCTTATTATTCTACCATTTTCTTTATATTAAGAGACTGAGTTGATTATTTTTCAAACTTGAATAGTTTATTATCTAATAGTTCTTAATTCACTTTATTAGTTTTGATCATCTATATTGACTCATCAGGTAGTGACTCAATCTATGCATTTGATATAGGAGAACATTTACTCTAGATGGCAACAATCAAAGCCTTCATCTCTTCTATATTCTTTTCCATCCTTAGAATTTATCCATCCTTTTGATTTTATTGTTATATGAGATGTTGAGTTGAATATTCTGAATCACCTTCATCAACTTTAGCATCTATGAATTTTTCTTTACAATTAGCTATTTATTGTTGTCGCTATAAAGAAAAATAAGTATCTACCATATTTATACTCCCATATATTTCTTTATCTTGCAAATTTACTTCTACCTTCTCTATAGCTTCTTGTTCATTTATCCATCTGATACTATCTTTAAGTGATCCATATTTTTTTAGATTATCTTCCTATCACATTATGAGGATCAACTATTTTATATTCTCTAAGAGATAAGGATTCAGCTACATCTTTTTCTTTTTGCCTTCTTTTATTCACTATACTATTTTTATGAGTGATGAGAATTGTTAAAGTGGTAACCATTTTAGTCCACAAAATCTTCTTCTTGTCAAATAATAAGACAAGATGATTGATTAATTTTGATCTCTTATCAAAGAAAAAAGATGATTCGCTACCCTATAAATGACATCAGTCAACCCTTGGTAAATGATGACCAAAAGAGTGACCAGAAGTTCTTCTTGGAAATTTTTAGATTGATTAGAAGACGGATGAGATGCAGGATTATATCCTCATTATACTAATGCAATATACCCCAAAGATTGATAGGAGTTTGTTGACTTTTATTATTACTAGATTATATCACTTAATGATTGACTACCATGAGGTTCTTCAACCCCTGATGATAGTCAATTGTGAATGTTCGTGAAAGTTATTAAACCTTTAAAAACAAGCCAGAGATTAACCAAGAGGGCTGAATTGGAAATTTAAAATTTTCCTTAAATAAAAAGAAAATCTCTTTAATTTTTTTAATATTTGAAAACAAACTAATTTATCACTTGATATGAAAGTAAATTAATTTTTCATTAACAAAATGATCAAGGTTTTCAACCACACAACTAATTAGAGAGAAATAAAGTGTAGAAAATAATAAGAACAAACACACCATAATTTATAGTGGTTCATTCCAACCTAACCTATGTCTACTCCTTAGAAACCTTCATTCCAGGTATTGCACTAAGACTAGTGTCTCCATTTTGCCTCCATAGCAAGGCATAAAAGCCCTTATAAAATCTTTTTAATCAACTGAATGCAGTAGATAATCGAAAGCTTTTCACACCCTCGAAGTGATGGTAGCATACCTAAAAGCTTTCACACCCTCCTTCTAAGAGAAGATATAGTACCTTGAATCTTTCGTTTTCAAACTCTATGTGATGGAGGAGAACCACGCCTTAGTGCTATAAAAAATCTCCCCGAAGCTACCAATTAATCAAGGTAGAAACTTGAAGGAGATAGATAAGAACCTTACTTAGAGTAACCTTGTTAGTCCCTCATAACTCTCCCACACAAAAAGCTATCCCTCTCTTCTCTAACAAAGCTCTCCTAAACTCCTTCTCTATTCTCCCTCTCAAGATACATAGAAGCAAAAACGCTTTTTCAAACAAGATAATGTGAAAATTTAAATAGAAATCCTCTCAAGTAAACCTAAATTACAATCTGTCTTTTAAGATTATCTAGTACAATCCTACAATCATCTTATATGATTAGTACAAAATATCCCATTTAGATAATATGGACTCCATTGTCTTGTACAATCAATTCAAGAGTTTATAGTAATCGTCAAGTTTGATAGGTGATGATAAATTATCAACCCATGTAGCGCTCGGTTCATACAATATGAAATTGGGGGCTCATTTTGTACTATTAGTTAAAAAACTATAGTATTTTTTCTTGTTTAATAGGCAATGATAAATTATTGTCCCATGCATCACTCGAGTCATACAGTTTGATCAACGCCAATCATCCTATATAATTTGAACAAATTAACCAAAATTGTTCCCCTAATCAAAGGATCAATTTATGCCTAATTGATATATATTGTACAATATGAAGCATCATATCATATGGTACTATTAGAACAAAATTTGAATTTTGAATATTGCCTAAGTTGTGATTGGCAGCTTTTTTCATGATTATAATTAATCATAATGTATGATAGGATTATTCAGTAAAATTAGTTAAATCAATTTGAATTAATAAAATTAACCTAGCTAATGATTTTTTCGATTAACTAATCATCCACTATGACGTAAATATTATAGTATAATTAGTTCAAAAAACTCTTCTTCTTCCTAGCACACAAACTCATCCCCTTAAGTGTGTGTGTGCAAGTTTACTCAGCTTTAGGATTCACCAAAATATATGATTAACTAAAGAAAGCTAAAAGGTACATAAAGATTGAAAAAATAGACTTTAAACCTTATCTACCCAATAATGAACTTATCAATGTTGTAAGTGAACAATTGATGTGAAATGTTAGTAAGCATGCAAAAATAGATATGCAATAAACTAAAATTTTAGGGGATAACATAGTAAGAAATCCAGACATAAAAGTAATTTGAGGACAATACAAAATTTAAGCATAAAGGAAATTTGCTAATATATAAATAAAACACATAAACAAACACTACACACACATTCTTTTATAAGAATAATAAAAGGTACATAAAACATATGTTGAACACAAAATAACATATAACATAACATTAAACATAACTCATACATGGGTTGCCTCCCAAAAGCCTAAGTTTAAAGTCTTCAACCAGACATGCAAAAATTTTCCATTTGGCTAAAGTGAATGATTGATACGCTTCAATTAGGTCCTTTAGTATCTCTTTCCTTCTCCATAGGATTAACTTCAAAGTTACTAGGTAAGGATCCTTTGGGCCTACTACTCAAAAAAATTATAAGCTCACTTAATTGAGTTTCCAAGTTTTTAATTGAGTAGCTTGGTTCTATAATTGAGTTCCCAATTGCATGACCATATCTTCTAGTGGTCTTTCTAGTTCCATACTAATTTCCTTGATTAAATCTAGAAGGATAAGCTAGTCTTGAAAGTTTATTAGCCTGATTTTGATTATTCTAATTTGCTCCTTGATTATTTTGACCATAATTCTATTGATATTCACCATTATTATTTGACCAATGAAAATTAGGATGATTCCTTTAACCTGGATAATATATATTTTTAATAGGGATTATTTTATCTTCAAACCAAATTTATATTTTCAATCCCTTAGATATTATTCTCTTCCATTGAGATTTTATCTTCCAAATTTAAAGATGAATCAAAATTTAAGCTTAAAGTGCTGAACTTGTTTGATGTTGATGCAACTTGTGCATTTAAAATGTATAAATAAATCATTTTCATATACTCATGCCTCTCTCTTAGGATTCACCCTATCAGCAGGCCATAATAAGTTATTTGTTTCCATTTCCTTAATTAATTCATAAGCATCCTCAAAAATCATTGACATCAAAGAACCTCCAATTGCAGCATCAATTATGGCTCTAAAGGACCCTACCAATCCATTGTACAAAGTTTAAACTATTAACAAATCAGGTAACGCAAGGTGAGGGAACTTTTTAAACATCTCCATAAATTTCTCCCAACTCTCATAAATTGATTCTCCTTCTAACTGAGTAAAATAAGTAATATCATTTCTAAGTTTGGAAGTCTTAAAAGGTGGGAAGTACTTTCCTAGAAATTTATGGGCCAACTCATTCAATATGATAATAGAGCCGTAAGGTAAAAAAATTAATCATATTTTTCACTTGTATCTTAGAAAAAAGGCAAACAATATAAGTATAATGGCATCATCACTAACACTATTATACTTAATTTTGCACAAATTTCCAAGAAATTTGCTAAATATAGGATAGGATCTTCAATGGGAGTTCCCCCAAACTGAGAATTTTATACAATCTAAATGATTGTAGGTTTTGATTTAAAGAATTTAGCTTGGAATGCAGGTTTATTTTTGCTCTGACGAATTTCTTCTACCTTAGAATTTACAAAATTCTTAAGAGGTTTAGAATGATCTAAGTCTTACACAAGATTAGCCATTTTTTTTAAATTGTTTTAGTTGTTCTAATTTTATAAAGGGTTCTCTCAATTTTTAAATATGTAATGGTTCCTTTCTATAGCCTCTAAGCATGCAATAGAAATTGTTCAATTAGTAAAATAAAATAAAAGAATAAAATAATATAGTAGGAATAATTATGCAATTGATTCAATAATATATAATATTTTGTAAATAAATTAAATCTTCCCCTGAAATGGTGCCAAAAACTTGTTTGGGGTGGTGGAGTAACCTAAGTAATTACAAATCTAATTTAGGGCTCTATCAATCCCTAAATAATACATAGGTTTTCTTCAATATAAAAATTATAAAATCCCCACTTAATATAAGAAAGTATACAAGCTGAATCATGTAATATAGTGATAAATTAGAGTATCGATCCCATGATGAAGAATTTTACTTGCAAATACTAGTACTATCTAATACAATCACAATAATTATCTGGCTCAAAATAAATAAGTTTTAGTGGAGATTTAATCACTTAATTTTAAATTAAAAAAATTAAATCAACCATTATTTGGATAAAATGTTTTGGATTCATGGAATATAAATATAATATGTTTCCTAATGATTTTTTATTATATTGATGTTATTCAAAGCAGACGCATCACCAATTACTCCGTTAAGCTTGAAGAGATAAAGGAAAGATTAAACCTTCCAACCTAAATATGCTAAACTCACATAGTATGTCACCCTATGAAAATCCTAGAAGAGTAAGTAAAGTATGAACTGTTAAAACCCCCTAATTATAATTTATCATATAAATTTGGTATATGTCAAGCACTATGCCTATACTTGCATCAAACCAATCCAATATACATGATTGTGCCTGTTTTCCTATTCCTAGGCACCATATTACACTAGATATTAACTACACATATGGTCATTATGTATGTTAAATGAAGACCTGGTGTATTGAAAATATTATTAAGTTATTGATAAAGAGATTTTGTTAGTACCCCACAATCTATTTATACCATCAATAAAAAATTAGAGAATTTAGCTAGACAAGAAGAATAAATAAAGCAAACTCATTTTCATTAATTGCATAAAAGAAAGAAAGTAAAGAAGAAAATATATTATTGGATGGGTTCAATGGCCTCCTCTATACTCCTTCATAAACTTATAGAATTGCTTCCAAAAACATTGACCAAACACTATTATAAGGTGGATCTAGTGCTAACTAAACTCTCTTAGTTTCACTCCTAAAGAACTTATAAAGAAAAACTATTAATATTAAAATTAACTAAGTGAATGAACTCTCTGGCTAATATTTTAAATAAACTATTTATAGAAAAACACTAAAAATGAACTCTAGCACTGCAATAGATTAGGCCCTTGCATCGTGGCATCGATAAAATGAACTAATACCATAGCACTGAATAATTTCCTCCTCTATGGCGCATACTAATATGGACCTATTGTTCAATGAATCAATGCATCGCTTTGCTGGCAAATAATGTTATCGTCAATTATAATTGTATTGTTACGGTGCTACTAAAGGTTGAGTGTTGTGGCACTCCATTCATCTTGGTGGTACTGGAAATTGGTGCAATAGTAGTATATAGATAGGGATTGGGCTTTATTGCATTGACTCCTCCAACACCGTGGTGCTATAAAATGGACATTGGGCACCACCATGTCTATAATAGGTACTTCAACAATATTAATGATGATGATGCGACATTGTATAATGCTTGAAATTTTATGCCTTTCCATAATTTTTCTTGCATAACATATCTAAAATAACATGGTTTCACTAGTAATTTAACGTATATGATATAATATTATTTACACTCCATCTAACAGGGACTTAAACTTCCTCTTTCTTTTAAACAAAGAGGCAAGAATTAATTGTTTGGAGAATGGAGGGGTAGAGAGTTTCCAATTCTTATGATGCTTTATACTCCCTATTAATAGAAAATGGATGAAAAGGACTTCCACCAAACAACAGAGAAAATGACTTCCCATTTAATGCTGCCTCAATTATAAGGATCATCAATATTTCATCCTCTAACAGCTTGGACTTCTCGGCCTTTCATCTTAGACAACAATTCTTATTTTGGTGTTGAGATTTAGTGATTTGGTTATAAATTTAGGATGATCACATCTTAAACATTTTATATAGAGGATAAATAATATCTTTTATTTTTTCTATTAATAATAGATTGTGGGAACATCAGTCTAGTGAGGATTAAGGGTTTGCTAGCTATGGGAGTAGCTATAAATCCATTCCCAATTATGACTTCCATAGGTGGTATGACTTTAGAAGTGCGAGCAATAAAATGCAGTTTAATGATAGTCAAAACTATGTATTCTACTTTGGATCCGAATTTAATCATATTAGCTTAATTTGATTAGAAGTTTTGCTAAAAAAGATATTCAAGTTATTCAAAAAGTTTAAGGTTAGTTTGACAGCCATTTCTTTCTATAATTGAAGAAAAATTATGTATCAATAATTAATCTCAACAACTCCAATTGAAAAGCTAAATTTAAGAATAAATTGAACTGAATCTATCCATTCATTAATGTAAGTTTTAAATGATTGAAATAATAGGGCACCTAGGGCTTGGTATGAGAGGTTAAGTACTTTCCTATTAGAAAGATCTTTTGTTAAAGGAAGTGTGGATAACAATCTCATCTTGAAAAGGATAGGAGATGACATACTCATTATTCAAATATATATTGATAATATTTTGTTTGGATCTACCAATAAAAATCTTTGTGATGATTTTTCAAAAGCAATGAGTAGTGAATTTGAAATGAGTTTGAAGGGAGACTTGAGTTACTTTCTTGGTTTTATCATAAAGCATAATGAGGATGGAACATTTCTTAGCCAATTGAAGTATATTAAGGACATCTTCAAGAAATATGAGTAAGTACACCAATAAGTTCTTCAATATAGTTAGATAAGGACCCTAAGGAAAAAATTGTTGATAAAAAGAAACTTAGAGGAATAATTGGATCATTGCTTTACTTGACTACTAACAGACCAGATATCATATTTAGTGTTTATTTGTATACTAGATTTAAAGATGATTCAAAAGAATCACATCTAATTGTTGTTAAGAGAATTTTTATATATCTTTTAGGAACTCAAAACATAGGAATTTGATATCATAAGCACATCTCTTCTTTTGAAATCATTGGATATTTTGATTCAGATTTTGCAGGATGTAGGGTTGATCAGAAAAGTACTTCTAGAACTTGTAAATTTATAAGAAACTCTTTAATTTACTGGTTTAGTAGAAAATAGAATTTAGTAGCCCTTTCTACTACTAAAGTAGAATACATTGCCTTAGGTAGATATGTGGCACAAGTTCTAATGTTAAAACAACAATTTATTGACTTAGGATTTTTAATTAGCACTATTCTAATTTTTTGTGATAATACAAGTGCCATATACATTTCAAAGAATCCTATTCAACATTTTAGAACCAAGTATATTGATATAAGGCATCACTTCATTAGAGATCATGTGGCTGAAGAAGAAATTGAATTGCATCATGTTGCTTGTGAGAATTAACTTACATATATTTTCACAAAACCACTTGCTTTTGAAATATTTAGTACTTTAAGAACCAGATTAGGTGTGATTGATCTTAATGCTTAAAATTGAATTTCTGCAAATTGAATATTTAATGTATTGATGTGTTTTTTTTTCTCTTTTTATTTATTTGTTAGTGTTTGTTTGATTCATTAGTTGTGTTTGTTTCTCTTTAATTAGTATTTTATTATTAGTTTTACTTTTCATTATAGTCATCAAATCTTGAGTGATTAATTTTTAAAAGTTTTTTTATTTATCATGTCTTATTTTAATTATTTTCTTCATATTGTATGATTTTTTTTGTGATGTATGAATTATGTAGTGTGTACATGATATTTTTTGAGTTGAGCATGCAAGACTAAAATTTTTAATGCATACCATACTGTACGTTGGCATTATTGTCCTTACTTTTTTTTTCATCTGTAAAATTAGGGATGATTTTCCAAAAAGTCAGTTAGTGGTCATAGATCATACGTACGAAATCATATTTCATTTATACGATTCTGTTGTTAGTTTCTCAGGTGGATGAACCTAATTGTTGGAAATGATCTTTAATATTTTGATCTTCCCGGATGAAGAGGTGTTCATCTGTAAGATTGTATGGTCAAAATGCCTGTACGAAATGATGCCTTAGGAATGGTGTTTAATGAAATGCCATTTCATTTTTGGCCATTTCTATTCCTATATATGAACTATTTTTTGTCCAGTATGATTTTAAAATCATATGTACAATCAAAATTTTGTATTGTATGATAGGTCATTTTTCTTTAAATTGAAAGGTCATGGATGGTTTTTTCTTCACATTCTCATTCGATCTTAAACCATCTTGAGTCCAAGCTTTATGGATGGCCAGTAGTAGCAAACATCCTTGTACTTCCAAGGGCTCAACATGTCACTCTGTTAGAGACGAGAACTTTGTTTCTAAGGAAAATGAGGAAGCCTTTCATCATTTCATTTTAGCCAAGATTACCCCCCTCTCAACTCCTTATTTAAAGTGACATAAATTTCTCTGTTATGGCACTTTAGTCCTTAACTAAATTTTCTTTTATCCTCTCCTTGATCTATGCCTAACATCAAGAAACTTTCCAAAGTTTTCTTACGAACATGATAGTGAACCAAAATAATACTAGGATGACGTCTTATGTCTTTAAGCAGCATTTTGAAATAACTAAGGAAGATCTAGGCAACTTCCTTCACCTTAGGATTCAAGAGGTTAGAGCACACACCATGACCTCTAGAGCAAATTTTGATTGGTCGGAAATAAACAACATTTAGAGGTGTTGCACATGTAAGCAATCTTTCTTGTGCCTATACTCTTAACCAAAATGCCAGGATCATCCAACATGTCTTGAGAACTTCTATCATTCTCAAAGTTGGTGATCTTTTCAATTTGACCCCGCTTTTGTCTATTGTCACATACTTGATCATGACTGAAACTCCTATTGAAAAAGCCCAACTAATCATGGACAATACTACAAACTTTCTGATATTAGACTTCCTTACAATAGGAGGAAGAAAATGTGGCATTATGAAACTTAGTTGCCTATATTTTAGAGAAGAAGTGCAACCTAATCCATCATGATCCTCCCACTCATCTTCCCATTTACTTTATCAATGCCACTTTTTGTGCACTTTTTGGTCAGGATCAAAGTTCTTAGGGAGAAGATTTAGAGGGAGAAGGAGCCCCAACTCCAACACCAGCCCCTACACCTGGACCCGATCAAAATTTCTATCAAGAAATGGTCTAGCATTTTGACAAATTGGAAACTCATTTCAATCAATGTTTTGATCAAATTTAGAATCACCTAAACCAACATGATGTGAGGTACAACGAGGACATGGGATGGATCTTAGGTCAATTCGACTCGGTCAACACTAATGTAGCATTGATCAATAGCTACTTTATGATGTTCAACACTTAACCACCTCCAGACCAAGGCCCCTCTAGATTTTTGTTATTATTTCTGTGTTGTACTTGATTTTGAGATTTTTGTATTTATTGTTGAGATGTTTTCTTGTGATTTCATATGTTGGTTCCTTGATGTTATTGTTCTTCCATTTCTAGGATAATGATGTTTTAAATGGAAAGATGTAATTGTATGTGTTTCTTGAATTAAACGGAAAGATGGAATGATGCTTTATCGTGTATTAAAATTACTCTTCTTGAAATGTTTATGTTTTTAGAGAGAAATCATTTGTAGTTGATCTCTAGAATGGAATTTTAAATTACTTTGCTCTACAAATTAATTTTCTTGCAAAATTTAATCTCTCAAAATTTTAAATTGCACTATGAATGGATGTAGATTAGAAGATCAATTTCATGTTCTTATAGACAAGAATTACTTAGTTATAATTGTTGCAAAATAGATGTCATATATTAATTTTATTTCATTTTCAATGTGTTTATTTTTGTTAATTATTAGAATTTGTGCTAAGATTTATTGATATTAGAGAGATCAAAAATGTAAAAAGATGCACAAAGCATGCTAAACTTGAAAAGATGAACAAAATATGACACTTGTTTAAAAAGATGCGCAATATTTACCAAACTGAAAAGAGATACAAAATTGCCAAACTGAAAAGATGCATAAGGTGTGCCATAAATAATTGAAAAGATGTGTAATGGTGCCAATTGAAAAATTCATATTGTTCTTTTCTTTATCATTCTATCTCTCATACAAATCCATATAATTGGCAATAATCTTCACTATTGAATTACAAGATAATTAATCTTTATTTCATTATTTTTGCAATAATTATTTTTATTTATTTGTCTAGAATGAATAGTGAACCTAGTTGAGTTTTCTTATCTTAGTTATTCTTTGATTTTAAATTTGAGTTTTTCTTATTAGCATTAGGAAGTTAATGTTGTATTTATAATTAGTTCAAATTTTTTTTATCATCAACTATTTAGATTTATCTATAGAAATTTATATTTTCAAGATGTACTTTGCTTTTTATAGCTGTTAAAAGGGGGAGTCATTAATGATTGTTTGTTGTTCATTAGTTATTGTTTGATGTTGTTTGGTGTTTTTTATGATTATTTGTTGTAGGATTTTTGTATGTGTTTGTTATGTTATTTTTGTTTAAGTTGTGTTTTCTTTTGTTGTGTTATTTTTGTTTAAGTATTTGTGTCTTTTTAAATTGTTGTGTTTTTTGATTTTGTGTTTTTTTATTTTCATTGGAATCCCTTATTTTAAATTGGTCATTCATTTAGGGGGTTTTTAGGAGAAAATTTGCCTTATGTGTTAACTCAAATATTTTTTTCCCATCATCAAAAAGGGGGAGATTATTGCAACTTAGTTTTCAAAACTATGTTTTTATATCATGTGAGTTTTTTATAATAACACAATATTATTATGTTGATTACTATTTCTCCAAACACGTATTGGAAAATTTTTGTTTGTTTTGTTTGTGTGTATTAACATTTAAGAGAAATTATCTTCATACTACTGAAGATTTCGAGATAGATTAGATTAGGGTTTCTTGCAATTCAAGACTATACTTTTTCTATTTTTCTTAAGCTTGAGAGAGTGATTGTAATTTGGGTAATTATGTACACACACACTGGGGGAGTGAGTTAAAACTTTTTTTTTTAGAAAACTAATTATACTATATGATTTTTGAATCATATTAGATGATTTGACCTGATAGTTCCTCCAAAACTAAGTTAATCAAATCATGCCTTGGAAATTTTCTTTTGAACTGTTCGTACTATATGAAGTTAGATTTATACATATGACATCTAGAGTACAAAATGGATATATAACAATTTGTCCTTAACAAACTCCCAATTTGTGTTTTGTTCGTACTGTACGAAGTGGAGTTCGTATAATTGATGTCCAGAGTATGAAATGGGTGGATATTAGTTCATCCCATACAAACATGTAAATTTTTTAAAATATTCATATTGTACAAAATAATTTTTTTACAGATGAAGTGCAGAGTATGAAATGGGTTTGTCCATGTATGTACTATACGAAGAATGATTTGAATTAATAAGTTTATACTATATGATGTAGGGTTCGTATATATAATAACCAGAGTATAAAATAGATCCATATAGAATTATGCCAATCAATTCTATTAAATTTTGAACTATTCATACAGTACGATGTTAGTTCATACATTCAACTAACATAGTATGAAATCAATTCATACAGGATCATAAAAGGATTTTTCGAACTGTTTGTATGTATGAAGTATAATCGTACTGTATGAACCAAATACATTCAACTTGAGTTTTTTAGTTTTTTGGATAGTTTTTCTTGGCTTTCATATATAAGAGTCCTAAAAATGACTATCATGTACACTTCTATGAATTTTCTCTTAGAAGTGATAGTAAGAGTGCTTACGTAGAGTGTTTGGGAGTGAGGATTGAGAGATCTTGCAAGTGGAAATTGAGAAGATTTCATAAGGTTGCCCAAAGGTGAGGATCGCTTTGTAAGTTCTTCAAATCTCTACCCTACTTTTTTAAAGACTCTTGAGAGAAGATCTTTGGAGAAGATCCGGCACTCTTTTGTCACCAGGAGGGAGAGAAAGGATGTTGGTTCTCTATCATCACCATGAGGGTGAGAAAGGATGTCGATACTCTGCCTTACCAGGAGGGTGAGAAAGGATGATGAATCTTTGTCATCACCATGAGGATAAGAAAGGATGATGATTCTCTATCATCACCATGAGGATGAGAAAGGATGACGGTACTCTTCCACATTGGAGTTGGTGGAAAAGAAGTTGTTGTAAGGGTTTCTCCACCTTGCTGCAGAAGCAAAAGGAGACTCACTTTGGTATATTGCAACTCCTAAAGAAGGAGTCTTCAAGGAGTGGATGTAGGTCTAGCTGGACCAAACCACTATAAAATTTGGTGTCCTTATGTCTTTAGTTTTTTACTATTTTTTATTTTTTACACGTTTAATTTTTGTGGTTGAAAAATATTTTGAGAAAATTTTAATTATTTTGCAAAATATCAAAATCGATTTTCTAAATTACGAAGAGATTTTTAAATAATCAATTCACTGGCACCCCAATTAGTTAGCCTTGAGATAGTTTTATTGGTCTAAAAAACTATTCAAACTTTCATACACATTTTACTCATATAATTATCTTATTACTTGCTTTAGGTAGGGAACTAATGAATTTTGAAAAGTTAATAAACTTCTATGTTGTTTAATTACATTTTATGATGCAAAGATAACTACCACAACTGAGTCAAAAGACCTAAATGTATATTCTATTGACAATCTACTTGGATCACTGATTGCTTATGAGCAAGGAGTGAGGAAAAGATAGAATGATGCAAGTGACAAGAAAAAGGAGAAGAATATCATATTGAAAATGAATGATTTAAAAAATGATCAATCATTAGCTGAGGATAAAGAAGATAATGCACTTATGATGAGGTAATTCAAAAGTTTCCTAAAAAGAAAGCAATGGAGACGTCAATAATGGAAAAGGGTAAGTTCTATAAGAATGCAAAAATTTCTAATGATGTCATTTATTATGAATATAGGAAGCCTTGACATATTAAAACTCACTACCTGAATCTCAAATCTAATCCTAGTAAGGAGAAAGTTGAGAAGAAAACCAATATTAGGAAGGGTAAGAAAAGACTGTAGAGAGCTCTCTAGAAAAACATAGCTTCAGATTTCTCAAAAACAAAAGCAGAATAGAAAGTCACAAACTTGTACTTAATGGCAGACAAACTTGATCATTCGTATCAAGAGGAGGTATGTGATTTATCATATGAAAAATTATTTGAAGTTTCTGAGAAAATATATATTGCATATAATAAACTAAAAAAAAATATGATAAACATAACATAGAATATTTAAATTTATAAAAATAGCATAAAATTCTTAAGAATGATCACAAATGCATAGATAGAAAACACTTACCATTATTGGACAAATTTGATAATTTGAATAAGAAACATGATTTTTAGAAGACATCCTATACTGATCTTGAGAATGAATGTAAGGTATTTATATCTAAAGCGGGACAAAGAGAACATGAGTTAAAAGTTAAAAATGCAGTTTTAGAAAGCATAAACTCATATCTTACAGAAAAACTAAAAGCTTTTAAGGAAAATAAAGCACCCCTTACACTTGAACAATTTTATAATCCTGATAAGAAGAGTATAATTTCAAAACCAAGGAAAAGACATTATAACTCACACAGATTAATAAATCCTTTTCCTGATGTTAATGCTTTTCATGTTGAATGATAGGACATCTTTCTCACACTTACACAATTCATAGTAGAACACATCTAGTGTGGAGACATATGATGTAAAAATTACAACATATCAAGCATTCATCTAACTTTTCATTATCAAGAGGTGAACCCAAACTTATTTGGGTTCATAAGTCTAATGTTTGATAATTTTGTAGAAATACTCTTATACAAGCCCTCATGAGAGCATTTGTTACTTGGACAGCGGATGTTTAAAGCATATGATTGGAGATACAACTCAAATCATATCGTTGAAAGCAAAGAATAGAGACAAAGAAGTGATACAGGGAGACAATAACTTATAGAAGAGTTGTAGGTATATGTATGATTGGTATGAAGAACAATTTTTTTATTAAGAATGTATTATTGGTTGAAGGCTTAAAATATAACTTATTAAGTATTAGTCAGCTTTATGATAAGGATTTTAGTATTAAAGTTTTACCTACAAACTGCATTACAAGCCAAAATAGAATAGATATGTCCCATGGAACTAGGGAAATAATGTATACATGCTTGATTTGAATTATGTTAAATCTTATAATGTCTTTTTGTCTTAAAACTACCACTGATAAATCATAGTTATGGCATAGAAGACTCTGTCATGTAAGCATGAAAATCTTAGGAAGATTACCTAGAAAGAATTAGTTAGAGGAATACCCAAATTAGACTTCATTGAGGATCACCTATGTGATGAATGCAAATTAAGAAAACAGGTTAAGTCCTCCTTTCATTCAATTATGGAATTCAGAACTAGTAAACCCTTAGAAATCCTACACATAAATCTTTTTGGACCAGTTAGCACTGTAAGTCTAGGAGAAATTTTCTTTTAGTCTGTAATCATTGATGATTATTCAAGATTCACTTGGTTTAAAGTCTTATTACATAAAAGTGATTGATTAAATAAATTTAAAAATTTTTCTACTTTGATACAAAGGAAGCTAAGTTGTGAAATACTTATAATTCAAAGTGATCATGCAGGAGAATTTAAAAATGAAAAATTTGAAGCCTTTTATAAAGAATAAAGAATAGATCACAACTTATTAGCTCCTAGGACTCCTCAGTAGAATGGGGTTTTTGAAAGAAAGAATAGAACTTTGATAGAAGTCGCTAGAGACATGTTGGCTGAATATTCACTTCTAAAATACTTTTGGCCTGAAGCGGTTAGTACTATTTATTATGTTCTGAATAGGGTGAACATTAGTTTAAGTTGAACAAGACATCCTATAAACTTCTTAAGGAGATAACACCTAACCTTTCACATTTATATGTCTTTGGATGTAAGGTGTTCTTTCATATTAATGATATGTAGTAGCAAGCGTGCTTGACATTCTAGGGTTCTTCATCTCGGTCCAATCAATTAGATGAAAATTTTCTTTCTAGAGAGAAGGAAGAAGAGTACTAGCATTACTTTGAAGCAAAGATGACTCCATCTTGTCTTCTTATTCAAGAAGACATCAGCTTTTCTGTAATGCCTCTTTTTTACTTCTACCCAATTTTCTTTCATTCTTACTTTAATCCATGCTTTTCATTTTGATACCTTCAATTACTTTCTTGCTAATCTTAGAATGTGACAGTATCACACAATCATGTCTTCTTTTGTTCTTCACCAAAGGGTAGAGATAACTAAGGTAGATTTAGGCACATATTTATACCTTAGAACTGAGGGTGTAAGGGAACACACTATGATAATAAGAGAGGAGTTTGAATGGTCTACCATAAATCAAACCCTTAGAGGTGCACCTTTAGTCAATCACTTACCTCATGTGCACACTTTAAATCAGAGACTCAACTTCAGACTCATCAGAGACTGAAAAGGAAGAGGAAGTCACCAATATGTGCTTGATGGATGATAATCTTGATCAATCAGATCAAGAAAAGGTATGTGACTTGACTTACAATGAACTTTTAGAAGTCTCTAAATGCATATATGTTGCATATAGGAAGTTAAAGAAAATGCATGCTAGCCTGAACTTGGAATTATAAGAACTGCATAGAGAACATGAAATTCTTAGGAAAGATCATGCATAAATTGATAACAACCATATGAAATTACTTGATGAGTTTGATGATTTGAATAAGAACCATGAAAATATAAAATCATGTTATGCAGAACTAGAAAAAGAATTCAAAAATTTTAGGGATGAATTTGAGAGCAAAAAATATCAGACGAATTATACAAATTGTATATTAGAAGATATGAATATCTTTTACAAATTGAAGATAAAAGCTCTTGAGGATAATAGGATACTCCCAAGACTTGAAGATTTCATGAATCCTATTTTGTATCAAAAATTTATACAATCTAGGAATAGACAGAATAATTATAGAAGATTATGAAACCCATTTCCTGGAGTCAAATGCTATAATTATGGATTGTTTGGGCATATTGCACACACCTGTATATTGGATAGAAAAACTTATTTGGTGTGGAAATCGAAGATGCATAAACCTAGACATATCATATATGCATCTGTTTTAAAATTGCCCAAAGGAGAACCCAAATTTATTTGGGTTTCCAGGTCTAACATTTGATGATTTTGTATGATCTCTCTCACACAAGGCCTTGTGAGAGCATATGGTACCTTGATAATGGTTGCTCAAATCATATGACTAGAGATATTGCATAATTCATATCGCAGGAAGCCAGGAGTGAGGTAGGGTTACACTTGGAGATAACACCACAATGAAAGTGGTAGGATCAGGTATGATAAGGAACTTAAAAAAAATTATAGAAAATGTTTTATTAGTAAAAGGCTTAAAGCATAATCTTTGGAGTAATAGTCAGCTATGTGATAAAGGATATTATGTTAAATTTTTTCCTACTTTCTGCATATTAAGATTGAATGGTAATGATTTTTGACTGGTATACGGGTAAACAATGTTTATATGCTAGATTTCAATTATATCAAAATTTCTACTGCTTTCTATTTAAAAACTATTTCTGATGAGTCATGGGTATGGCATAGGAGGCTTTCTCACTCTAGCATGAAAAACTTTAAGAGGATTACCCAAAAGAACTTAGTGAGAGGTATACCAAAACTAGACATTACTAAGGATCACCTTTGTGATGCATGTCAATTAAGAAAATAGGTGAAGTCATCTTTTTAGACCAATAAGGATCTTAAGACTAGTAAACCATTGGAAATTTTGCATATGGATGTTTTTGGACCAGTTGGAACTGTAAGTCTAGGAGGGAAGGTATACGGATTTGTGATTATTGATGATTTCTGTAGATTCACATGGGTTAGACTTCTATATCATAAGAATGAATCATTTGAGAAGTTTAAAAAAATTTTGACTTAGATTCAGAGGAAATTAGGATGTGAGATTTTGATAATTCAAAGTGATCATGAAAAAGAATTTGAAAATGAAAAATTTGAGAGTTTTTGTAAGGAGAAAGGGATTGATCACAATTTTTCTGCACCTAGAACCCCTCAGCAGAATGGGGTAGTCGTAAGGAAGAATGAAATATTAGTAGAAGCCGCTTGAGCCATATTGGCAGAATATTCACTACCTAAATATTTTTTGGGTTAAGGTGATTAGTACGGCATGTTATGATCTAAATAGGGAGAATGTCAGACCAAACTTGAATAAAATATCATATGAGTTACTTATCGGGAGAACACCTAATTTGTCATATTTGGATGTCTTTAGATGTAAGGTGTTCATACATAATAATGGAAAATCTACCTTAGGAAAATTTGATGCAAAATCAGATGAAGGAATTTTTCTACGATACTCTAGTGTTGGAAAATCTTATAGAGTATTCAACAAAAGAAATTTAGTAATTGAGGAGACCACACATGTTATATTTGATGAATCTGGAATTTTGAAAGAACCAATTGTTGAAGAGGATGAGATAGAGATTGACTCCCAAAAAATTGAGAAAATAAATTTGAATGAAAATTTGGAGATAGAAACTTCATTGCTTAAAGATTTGAGATTTCTAAAAACACCCAAAGGAATTTATTATAGGTGAACCTAGTGAGGGTGTTAGGACAAGGCATCGACTGAGCATAAAAGTCAATGATTCAACCTTTATTTCTACCATAGAACCCATAAATATTGATCAAGCACTTTTGGATGAATTTTGGATTTTGGCAACGCAAAAAACCAATTATTGAAGAGGACGAGATAGAGATTGACTCCCAAAAGATTGAGAAAAAAAATTTGAATGAAAATTTGGAGTTAGAAAACTCATTGCCTAAAGATTTGAGATTTTCTAAAAAAATATCCAAAGGAATTGATTATAGGTGAACCTAGTGAGGCTGTTAGGACAAGGCATGGACTGAGCATAAAAGTCAATCATTCAACCTTTATTTCTACCATAGAACCCATAAATATTGATCAAGCACTTTTGGATGAATTTTGGATTTTGGCAACGCAAAAAGAATTAAATCAATTTGTAAGAAATGATGCATGGGAATTAATTGCAAGGCCAAAGGATCAAAGTGTAGTTGGAACTAAGTGGGTATTCAAGAACAAAATAAATTACTCAGAAGTACTCATTAGAAATAAGGCTAGAATGGTGGCTAAGGTGTAGAATAATATTGAAGAGATTGATTTTGAGGAGACTTTTTCCCCTGTAGCTAGACTTGAAGTAATTAGGGTTTTATTAGCCTTTACCTGTTTTAGAGATTTCAAGTTATGTCAAATGGATGTTAAAAGTACCTTTTTAACTGGGTTAATCTAAGAGGATGTGTTTGTACAACAATCTCCAGGCTTTGAAAATTCAAAATACCCTAATCATATTTTTAAGTTGAAAAAGACATTGTACGGATTGAAACAGGCACCTAGGGCTTAGTATGAGAGGTTGAGCACCTTCCTACTTGAGAGATCTTTTAAAAAAGGGACTGTGGACACAAATCTATTTTTGAAGAAATTGGAAGAAGATATACTCATTGTACAAATTTATGTTGATGATATCATCTTTGGATCTATTAATAAAAATCTTTGTGCTGAATTTTCTAATATAATGAGTAATGAATTTGAGAAGAGTCTAATGAGATATTTGAGTTACTTTCTAGGCCTTTTCAAAAAGTATGAAATGGATAATGCTAAACTTATTAGTACACCTATGAGTTTCTCTATTCAGTTGGATAAGGACCCAAAGGAAAAATCTATTGATCAAAATGAATTTAGGAGAATTATTAGATCTTTGGTTTACTTGAGAGCTAGCTGACCTGATATTATGTTTAATGTATGTTTATGTGCTATATTTCAATCAGATTTAAAAGAATCACATTTGATAGTAGTGAAAAGGATTTTGAGATATCTCTTAGGAACTCAAAAATAGGGATTTGGTATCCTACGTTTAGCACTTCATTTAAAATAATCAGATATTCAGATGCAGACTTTACAAGTTGTAGGGTTGATAGAAATAGTACTTTTGGAACATGTTAATTTATTGGAAATTCATTAGTCTCTTGGTCCAGTAAAAAATTGAATTTTGTATCCCTATGTACTGCTAAAGCTGAATACATAGCCCTAGGAAGCTGTGTGGCACAAGTGTTTTGGTTGAAATAATAGTTTATTGATTTAGGATTAACAATACGCACAATTCCCATTTATTGTGATACCACTAGTTCCATTTGCATTTCTAAAAATCCTATTCAGCATTCAAGAATCAAACATATAGACATCAGGCATCATTTCATAAGGGATCACGTATCCAAAGGAGAAATTGAACTTAATCATGTTTCAATAGAAAATCAACTTGCAAATATTTTTACAAAACCACTAGCCTTTGATATTTTTCAGTACACTAAGAACAAGGCTTGGTGTGTTTGATTTGAATGATTAATTAAATGTTTCTGCAATAATGATATATGTTTTTGTGAGTGTGTTTTTAGTTTTTGTGATTTTAATTGTATTTTTTTTTAATTTTTTTGTATTTTTTATGCATAATTGTTTTTGTCTTTTTTATTTTTAGTTTTGTTTGTTTGTTTTTTTAGCTTTATCAACAATATATCATGTTTTTTAAGTAATCATATGAAATTTCTAAGTGCAAAATTCGTCTGTATGAAATTAATTTCATACTGGATGAATGTGTATCAATCCATTTTGTAGAATAGAATGTGTATAGTTTTTTTACTTTTTAATACGGTTCTTATATACAATCTTGATGAATGTCTGGATGATGTGTATTCAATTGTATGTACGCATCTAAATGGTTATACAAATAAGCACAGTTATTATTTTTTATCGTACGTATGAACCTGGAGTTTTGTACATATGAACCACGCGTCATTCTGAAGTGGGGACAATTTAACCCATCATAAAAATAATCTTAAATAACCGATCATCCTGGATGAATACCTGTTCATCTGTATGATCGTATGGTCAAAAATTCTGTACGAAAGGACGCCTCGTAACTCGTATAATTATAAAAATTTGTTTCATTTTAACCGTATTCGTTCGTCCATATAAAGTTTTTCTTTGTACAAACGAACCCATGCATCGTATGGGATGATCCAAATTTCATCTGCACATAAAATAATTTTTCTTTAAATTGAATGGGTTTAGAACTCAAACTTCATTCACTTCAAAAGCCTTTTCAATCTTCTATTCCCTTTGATCTTTTTTATGGCTAGTTCAAGCAAGAGGGTTAGGCACACAAAGGAATTGACTATAGGGGACCTTCCTCTAAGAATACTCATGAGAACTTCTTGTCCAAAGTAAATGAGGAATTCTTTCCTAGGTTTTTATCTACGAAAATGACCCCTTCTAGAGTTTTGATTCAGGATAATACAATCTATCAGATATTACCACTTTGCTTCTACTCAATTTGAGCTCATCCTTACTTTGATTTAATCCTTCAACATATCTACATTTCATTATTTCCTAGCAAACATGACCTTTAACTCTGATCAAGATAAGATTAGATCTTATGTTCTAGGGAAGAATGTAGAAATAATCAAGGAGGATCTAGGAGCTTTCTTAATCTTAAGGACTGGAGGAATATGAACCCACACTTTGAATTCTTCTACAACTTTCAATTGGACTGAGATTAACTGGGTACTTAGAAGGATTAGACAAGAATGCCATTTGCTTAAGGTAAACACTCTACATCAAGATGCTAGAATCATCCTGCATGTGCTTAGAACTTCCATCATTCCAAAAGTTGGTGATAGAATACCACTACTCTTCTTTTCACTGTCACTTATCTAATCATTACTGGTCAACCCATTGGTGAAGCTCAACTCATTCTTGACTACCTTTATGGGCTTTCTGAAATTGGTCATGTATCCCATAAGTGAAAGAAGAACATTGCTCTAGGACACCTTGTGGCTTATATTCTTGAGAAGAAGTATGAATTAGTACATCCTGATGTGTCTTATCTTGAAAAGCCTTTGTACTATAATGATGGTTCATTTTGAGCTATCTTTGCAAAATATGATGAAGGAGCTGACACTGAGGAGAGGAGAGAGGACTTGCACCTGCGCCTATTGGTGGACCAAATCTTCAAGAGTTGGTTCATTGCTTTGATTGTCTCGAGAGTCACCTTGATCGGTGCTTTGATCAAATTGAGACTCATCTATAGCAGCAGGATGTATAGTACCAGCAGGACATGGGCTGGATGCGAGGTCAATTCGATATTATTAGCTCAAATATGGCTATGATGAGTAGCTATTTTAATTTCTACAACCAGCCACCTCCTTCAAATCATGGCCCTTCTAAATGATGACTTTACATTTTTTGTGTTGTTCTTTGCATTTCTAGTGATGTGATATGTTGATGTTTGAAGTTTTTATAACTGTCTTATGTGTTTTTATGTTTGTTGTTTTTATTTCAATATTTTGAATTGATATCAAATGTACTTAGTTTTAATATCATTTGCTTTGATATCAATAAAATCTTCTTGTCTTGTCTTAGTTGATTTTTATATTTTCTGGAAATATTTGATATCTTATATGATTATCTTAAGATAAGTGACTTAAAAAGTAATTTATCTTGAAAAGCAATGCAAAATTTCATATCATTAGAAAATCTAATTTTTCATAAATTTAAATTACCTTATAACTTAATTAAGTTATGGATATCATTCTTATATTCTTTTGAGGCATACAAAATTTTAGTATTATTATTACAATCTTGATGTTTTATTATTATTTATTTCTTTTCTCCATATTATTATCTTTGAACTTAGAAACATTTGAGCTTTTAGATTATTGATATTTGAAAGAATAACTTGATAATTTGCAAAATGTACAAAAGTATAAAAATTGAAAGAATGCGCAATGGTTCGCAATATTAAAAAGAAGCATAAAAGTGTGCTACAAATACTAAAAGAAAAAAAAGATGCACAATATTGCCACAAGTATATGTTCTTTCCTCTATCTTATAATCTTCAATTTCAAATCAATCTAACGCTCAATTATAATTAATATTGAAATTTGACTTATATTAATTTTGATTTCATCAATCTTACAATAATTTTCCTTATCAATTTTTCTAGACTAATTCATGACCTTGCTATTTTTACCTTATTTTTATTAAATCTTAATTTAAGTGATATGAATTTTTATTTTTCTTTAATGAACTTTACTTTTATCATTACTATCATAACTCATCTCTTTCAGGATCTATTATCAAAGATTTCTCATATGACTTCTTACAATTCAGTTGTTTGGTTCTTCTTCTCTTTTTTCTGTTGCCGAAAAGGGGGAGAAATATTATTTGTCTTGTTTTATTCTTGTCTTCATTCATATTGTGCCTTGTGTATTTCTTGTTTAAGGTTTTTGTTTTTTGATTTTCATTTCAATATTATTTTTTATGAGTTAGTCATTGTGTTTAAAAAACATTAAAATTAAAAAATTGATTTATTCTTAATACATACCCCTTATACTTACATGTTTATTTATTCATTTGTTCAGGGGAAGTTTAGGATAAACTTAGGATTTTAAAATTTACACAAATAATAATTATTTTGCCATGATCAAAAAGGGGGAGATTATTGAGAGAGTTGCTACTTAGCTTTGCATGTTTTACATTCTTACAACTTGTATATTCTTTATAATTCCAAATATTATTGTTTTAATTATTATTTTCTTCTAACACATTTTGGAAGAATTCTATTTACTCTTGTGCATACTAATTTTTCAGGAAAATTATACTCCAGATTATTGAAGACATCAAATCAAGATCAACTTAGAATGTTTTGTAAATTGAATTTTGTATTTTTCATTTTATTGAGTCTGGGAGAATATGATTGTAATTGAGTAACTTAGCACACATACACTTGGGGAGAGCTTTAAAATTCATAATTTATAAAATTAATTGTACAGTATGAACCATGTTTGTACGGGATGATATGGCCAGTTATACTCCTGAACGAGCAATAGAATAAATAGAGAGGGAAATTTTTTTTTCTTAATATAGTTCATCCAAATGATATTTATCATTCATTCTAAAATGATGTTCTCTAGATGCAATCGTCCAGACAATATTTATCATTCATCCCAAGATGATGCTCTTTGGATGCGTTCATTTGAACAATATTTATCGTTTATCCCAGGATGATGTTCTCTGGATGCGTTGGTCCAAACGATATTTATTATTTGTCCCAGGACGATGGGCTCTAGATTTATGAAAATGAACTATTCATCCGGACATTATTTATGGTTTGTCCCAGGATGATCTTATCTATTCTAGAAACTTAAAATTCATCCTACTCTTTCTTACCAACGAACTTTGAGAATAACTGTTCATACCAGATAAACCAGGTTCGTACGGGATGATGATTGGGTATAAAGGTAGTTTGTACCAGTTCACATTAAGTTCATACACAACAATTTTTACACTATTCATATGTACAAAATTGGATCGTACAGGATGATCGTGGACGGTCAGAAATTGAAAATTACAGTTTTTGATGGTTTTTCGTGTATTTTCTATAAAAGGTCCAATTTAGACTGTCTTAAAATCTTTTTATCACTTGGTCTACGTGAATGGTAAAGGGAGATTGAGGGAGAGAGTAAGAGAGAGTGTTTGAAAGAGATTTCTTGCTGTAGGAGCGCAAAGGGTTCACTTAGTTACTCAAGGGTAAGGATCTTTGTGTGCATTTGGTATTTTCATCACTTTTTTCTTTTGACCTTCTAGATTTCTTGTGAGAAGATCTTTCAAGAAGATCTGATTCTCTACTGACACTCGAGGAGTGTGAAAAGCCGAAGGTTCGCTTCCTACACTTGGAGAGTGTGAACAGAAGAAGGTACTCTGCCTACACTTGGAGGGTGTAAAAGGATGATAGTTCTTTGCCGCACCGGGTAGTGGTGGAAGAGAGTATTTGTGAAGGCTTCTCCACCTTGCTGTGGAGACAAAAGGACATAAACTAGTGGTAATAGTGCAATACCTGAAGTGGGAGACTTTAGGGAGTGGATGTAGGTCGTGTTTGACCGAACCACTATAAATCTTTTATCTTTTATTTTCTGCTACTTTTTTTTTTTTGTTTTATCAGTGGTTGAAAATTTTCTTTTATAATTTTAAAAATAATTTCATCAGTTTTACAAAATTAAATAAGAGCAAAATTTTAAATTACCAATTCATCCCCCCTCTTGGTTAGCCATTGGGACATAAGCTTGGGTCTAATAACCTAACTCATAATTAACAAGTTTCAATAGTTAGTCATTTTTATAGTGAGCAAGTAATCAATTGGAGAAGAATGGTGTATAGAGAGCAAAGTTGCAAGGTGAGATTCACTCTAAGAAAGTCCATCTAAAGGTTCTGTTTGGGATTCTACATTCTGGATGATATTTAATTTAGCTTCTTCTCTGTACTTTCTTTCTTAAGTAATTAATGAAAATTATTTTGTTCAATTTTAATAATGTAGCTAGCTAAACTCATAGTTTTTAGCTAATGATGTGAATACCTATATAATCCCTAATGTACATTATTATGATTTAAAATATGAATAATTATTTTCAATATCTCTTGCTCTTCATTTAATTTTTGTAGTGTCCATATATAAAATTAACATATAGTATGTTGCATTTCCTCGATGGAGGAATGTTGGAACAAATAGGAGAACTAAATTAGAATGCTTGGATGCCTACATATAGGATGTGTAGTATTCTAGGGTTTAAAGAGATATAATAATTATAAAAAGGCCATAAACATTTCTACAAGCTTGAAAGAGAATTAGGGATGCATATTCTCTAATTTAAATTAACATAGGAGAATCAACTTAGGAAACTTTAGGTTATTTCACAATCATTAGTTTAAAACACTTTAATTATTAGTATCTTCACTATTTCATGCATTTCTCATTAAAAATAGAAACTACCCTTGATTTTATTGTGTAGAATGAATTAAGTAGCTTGAGTAAATGGTGCTAGAGAAATTTTTTTGTAACACAATATCTTCTCATGGCATCGACACTCTCTTAAGCACTATGTTACTTGATCAGCACATGCTCTCGTATTATCATTGGGGTTGTATCAATTTCATACTCATTGGGGTCGTATTTTCATTATGAGTTTTAAAATAAATAAAAATACTGTATTTCAAATTTAAAAGAAAAACTAAAAATTAAAGATTTCCTCATTTTTAGAAATAGATCTTTTAGTGAAGGAGAGCACTAAACAGGAAATTTAAATTGAACTTACAAATTCAATTCGCAATGAATAATGTTTGTCATCATCAAAAAGTGAGAGATTATTACAATCCAGGAGCATGACTATATGTTTTTATGATTACAAACATTATTGGATATTTTAACTTCTTATTCCTACATCACATTTTGGATATTTTTTTTTTTGTGATATTAACCTTTCAAGTATAATATACACTGTGCAAATATTAAAAATCTAGCTCAAGAAAGTGTAGCTTTAGAAAAAAAAGTTAGTCTGTATATTGCAGAGTCTGCATTTTTCATTTTTCTTTAGTCTATTTTTGCATTAAGTTCATGTCAGCTTAGCATTCGTGCACACATATACAAGGGTGTTAAAATTGGATATATTAATTCTTATAATAATTATATTTTATGAGCAAGATCATGTTATATGATATACTAAAATAGAAATGAATTAAATTATTTAATTAAGTGAGATAAATTAAAATTAGCATATAGCTAATCATATTGTCTGATCTACACATCATACTGAATGATCATCTATATTAAGAAACCTTGCTATTAAATCTTGGTTATTTAAAATAAGCAAATTTAAAATTTAAAATTTAAAATTTAAAAATTAAATTAATCATATAGTACAAACTAATTCATCTAATATGATATTTAATTATACTAGCCTAACTTAAGTTTGATAATTAATGAATAAAATTATATCTAAATTAATTGCATATTATACTATACGATATATATATATATATATATCTTATAGTCTGATCTACCCAAGAACTTTCTAGACAAAACTTTGTTTCATCCTATATGATTTGTTAATTGTTTGAACTAATCATGCCTACATGATTAATAATCATATAGGTTGATCTTTGATAATAAGGAACTAATCATGCTATACGATCTGAGCACTATATGGTACAATCAGTGGTAGTTTAATTAAAAATTGGGGTTTCGATATAACACTTTATAAATTGATTTGTGACTTCAAAGAAAAATTATTTTAATAGTCAAGTCACATTTCTTTTCTGTAAAGAGTGCTTGGAGAGTCCAATTCATAAGGGAAAATGGAGGTGAGGTTAAGAGAGGGAGAAGAGTCTTAAAAAGCCCAAGGGAGTGTAAGGTGATTCATATGAATGATCTAGTTAGCCCAGACCTTGGGTCCTCTGATTTTGTGTTGGTGAAACTCTTGGGAGGAACTCTAGAGAAAGGTTGTCTTAGGTGCTAAAGATCATTGACATCTCCACCAAGCTAGGAGATGAAAAACGGTATGGAAACTCCATCAAGCATGTGATAGAAAGGTTTAAGTTCTAACTCCACCAGGCATGGGAGAAAAAAGAGGAAAAGGTGATTTCGCTTGGCCAAGGAGGGAAGAGAATATGATTATTTAGGGGTGAAGGGTCCGTAAGGGCGATTCTACACCTACCAAGTGAAAAGAGATTCTCCATCTTGATGTGTGTTAAAGGAGAGAAACATATTGTGTAAATCCCAAAAAAAAAAACATTTGGGAAGAGAATGTAGGTTAATTTGATTGAATCACTACAAACCTCGATTTGCATTATCTAACTTTTTGCACTTCACTTTTCCTTCGATTTACTATTATTGCACTTTGGTGTTTTCTTGTGTTGAATTGGTTAACTTAAGGAAAGAGGCTCTTCAGTCAATTATCGTTGAAAAAATATTATCTTGAAAATCAATAAGGAAAATAATCAAAAAATATATATTATTTTTATGTAACAAATTTGTTCTTCAATAAAATTGTTATCTACAAAACTAAAATAAAACAAAAAGTTAGATTCTTTTGATTTTTGTTTTGAATCATTTCAATTTCCTTAAATATTTCTCATATCAAGTTTTGTTATTTAATCAAAAGATTTTTTAGGATTTCAAAAAGTTTTTAAAAGAACCAACTCACCACCCCACTTTGTGTGCTTTAAATGCATTCAATTGGTTTCAAAGCTAATTCTGAACTTTCAAAAGCTTCATGAATGAACCATTTTGTCATGTGCTTGAATCATATGAGATTTGTACAACTCAAGGATTTGTTAAGCTAACAACCACTTCTCTTATAAACCTTTAAGCTCTTCTAAATGGAATATGGTATTCTATTTTGAAGTTATTTTTTTAATTTATTTCAACTTATACATAAGGAAGTTTTACCTCTAAATGAAGAATATTCTTTTTCCCCAACTAAAAAAACTAAAGTAAATGATCTATATTGAGTAAAAGTTCCATATGTGGTTTGATATGCCCATAAAGCTTCTCCTACCTTTCTTATTCCATTGACACTTATTATTGTCTAAAATTCTTTATAGGATTTGCACCAAGTTTTTATTGAAGGCCTCAACCAATCCATTTACCTGAGGCTAATAACGGTTGAGTATCTTCAATCAATTTTATGAGTTCTAACAAAGTTTTTTATTTTGAAGCTTCTAAATGATAGACTATTATCGTATATGATTCGACAAGAAATATCAAATCAAAATATGATATGATTTAAAGAAATTTAGAATATGATGTTCCTTAAACTCTCTTGATGGGATGACTTATGCTCATTTTAGGAAGTAATTTGTTGATGCTAACATAAGCTTGTGACCATTGGATGATGGCTGATCAATTGGACCAATGATACGCATACCCCAACATTCAAAAGGTCATGAAGAAAGGGTTAGATGCAGGACATTTGGTGGTTTATGTAGGACTACACCGTGCACCATACACTGATGACATTGATGTGAAACATACATGCAATCATATATCATTAATGACTAATAATATTCCATCTGTTTAATTTTAATCTTCATTTAAGGTTTGGACTCATAAAACCATATAATCCATCATGTTCTTCTTCTATAATTTTTACACTTCGATTTACTGAGACAACATAATCTCATCTTATCAAAGGATCTTTGAAATAGGATATCATTGACTAAGGTATATTATAAAGATCTCCTTTTAATATGACCAGCAATTAATTTATCCCAAGGGAGATTGCTTTCTTGTAGGTAGTTAATAAAAGGTTGTCTCTAGTTTATCACTTCATTATCCATAATAAGAATAAATTTTGCCTCGACTGGAGATTTTGTATTTATATATTCCAAATCTATGGGTGACAAAATATTATCACCCTACACCTCTACCAAAATGGAGTCTTCTTCTAGGCAAGTTAATTACAATGTAAGCTTTATAAGGGAATCCATCATAGAATTTTTTTCATGTGGTATCCAATATAAAGTGACATTTAAAACCTATTCAAAAATTTTCATAGTATACTAAAGATAAGGTATCAAATTTTCATTTTACACTTGGTAAATTCCTAAAACTTGATTAATCACTAGTTTTGAATCTCCAAAGATTTTAACTTCTTTAATTTTGTTCAAAATGGATAACTCTAAATCTATTTTTAGTTGCTCATACTCATCATCATTGTTCATACAGAGTTCTGACAAATGATAAGAATATATGAAGCCTTTATTTGGAGTTTAAATTATTATTCTAATTCTAGCCTTCACTTTAGAAATTTCTCGTGGACCTTTTATCTTTTTGACAATATGAGACGCTGTCTAAATATAACTCCTAGTAGAACTTTCCTTTAATTCTAAGTTTATCATATGCTCATTAGGAAATTCATCATTTAGAGGTAAACCTGAAATGACTATATGTCTTTCTTGGAAATCTTTCAAGACTTATCCTTTCAATACATGTAAAAGTGTAAATATTATATCGAATTGTTACATAATCATCTACCATTGAGCTAGTGTTCCTGATAATATTGGACAAGTCATCAGATATTTTAATGAATTTACTCTAGAAGTTAGATCACTTTATGAGATAACATGGAGTGTCCTAACTTCTAAGTAATGAAGATCAAGGCCAAACAATATTTCTAAATCGGAGGATTATTTTGTTCAATTGGAAGCAACTGCCTATTCAAGTAATAAAGTGCATTCTCTTTCCCTTTTCTTGTTAATTTGAGCTATCAAGGAACCATAAGCTTCACTTAAAGTTATTATATATAAAATCAATGGATTCCCTAGTACACGAGTAAATAGAATAGGTGGATTCCTTAAATACTACTTTATACTTATGATATACTTTTAAGATTTATAGTCCCACTAGAAATGAACAACTTTATTGCATAAGGTTGTGAAGGGTTGACATATTTAAGACAAATTGGATATAAATCTTCTCAAACAAGCTAACCGATCTTAGGAATATCTCAATTTAATGAGGCACTTATGTAGTGGAATATCTATGATTGCTTTTATTTTACTAGGATCAATTTCAATTTCATGGTGTCTTACCAAAAATCCATGAAACATTCTTAAAAACTTCAGAGGGTTCATTTTAAGATTATATTGATATAGTCATTCAAAAATAATTCTCAGGTCATTTAAATGGTCTTTACTTTTGTAATTTTTAACAACTAGATTATCAACATATGACTCTAGCTATGGTGGATAAGTTCGTTAAAGATCCTCATTATTGCTCGCAATTTTGTTGCTCCAGTATTCTTTAGTATGAATAACAAAACCTTATATCAATCCACTACTATTAGTGTTTTGAATGATGTTTACATTTCATCTTCATTATACATTTTATTTTGTTTACAACTAAATGGGCCATCCAAGAAGAAGAATATTGCACGTGATGAAGGAATATCTACTATAAGCTTCGATATAGTAATGAAAACTTATCTTTAGAATAAAATTTGTTTAAATCTTAGAATTTATTGTAAATGTGAATCTAACCGCTCTTTTTCTTGATTGAAATAATGCTGGCCAGCCAAGTCAAAAATTTCTTTTCTATTATAAAATCAGCTTCAATTAATTTCTTAACTTTAGCAATAAATAGTTATTTCATCTCAAGTAACATGCCCCAAGGTTCTTATTTTATGCGAACCATGTTAGGTTGAATTTATAGTTTTTGAACTGATATATCTGAAGATAGTTCAAGCATTTCTTCATAACTACAAGAAAAACAGTCAATAAACTTTGAAAATAACTCGATCATTTTATTTTTCTCATCCTTGTTCAATAAGGAACATATAAAGATTGGATGAGGGTTCTTCATTATTCAAGTTTATTTCATTTAGATTGTCTATAGATGATTTAATCTCCTCTTGAAGTTCAAGGATGTATCCCTAACATGAGAGTCATCCAAACCATTTGAAGTCTCTTTTTTTTTTTTGAAGAAATGCAAAAAGCATTAAAAGAAGAAAACCCTAATACAATCTAAAAAGCAGAAGCAAACCCTTTAAAACTACCATAATGGATATGCGATCCACTAAATTTTATTTTAGATCCATTGGGGTGATGGAGATACCAAATATTGAAACAACCTAAGAGGTTGGTTAGTATCCCAGCTTTCCCAAAAGATGGAAAATAAAATCTAGTAAAAATCCCATATTTCATCATAATGGTTTTAAAAAGGTTTAAGAAGCCTATAAGAAAAACAAGCAAATGATAACTAGTTACAAGAAAAAAATAATAACTACTAAATCAGCAACCCAAACATCAATCATACCCCCATCGATCTTAGGGTCCATGAAGCTCCAATCAAGAGTAGATTTCATTGTTGTTGCATCAATACATCAAACAATAGCCACCAAGAACAAATCAATCAACGACAACAAAGTAATAACACCAACAACCGCCTCAGCAGTCAAAGAGTCAGCTACTTCACAAGAAAGGACATACAAACTGAAAATCATCATTTCACCCATCCTGCTGGAAAGAACAACACTAGAAATATTCCAATGTAAATCCATAACACTGATAGTCACCTCAAGAATCCAATAACCGGCCTCATCATTGCCAAAGCCAACCAAACTGATAATCATTACAACTCTCATCACATTGACAAGACAAAAAACAAAAAACTTCAAATCCTTCAAGTCTTTAACCAATAAAAAAGATCCACTGCCAGATCCTTTAAACGATCCAAACAATGTAGACAAAGCAAAACCAATTGCTTCAACATCAATAGGCCAAGAGATGACCTCAAACAAAACTTGATTCTTATAGATCAAAAAAGTAACATCGGCATTACCAAAAACCTTCCTCTAAATATAATCCCAAAAACCATCAAGCATAAGAATACTAGCTTCACTAACATCAGCTTTATCAGAGCAATTATCCGAACTGTTCCCATTAAAAGATCCACTCAAAACCATAAAAATGGCCTTATAACCAGTGACAAATGCATCATTGAATCCTTGTTTCTTCAGAAAAATAATATCCATTTCTCAAAGAATCTTGAAGAAAAAATTAAAAAAAAAACTGCTCAAAAATTCTTCAAATAGAACCGACCAATCCCAGATCTCATTCCTCAAATGAAGATTTCCAATCCATGATTCTTCGATTTAAAGTTGAATCCACAATAAGAAAATCCCATGTTCAATCGCAACTCCAAGAACTGATTCAGGGCAATTAAAAAAACCATACAAAAGCAAACGACAATAACCAAAAAAAAA
>NW_021319634.1:321414-404203 GCF_001605985.2 Dendrobium catenatum
GGACCTTTTATCTTTTTGACAATATGAGACGCTGTCTAAATATAACTCCTAGTAGAGCTTTCCTTTAATTCTAAGTTTATTATATGCTCATTAGGAAATTTATCATTTAGAGGTGAACCTGAAATGACTATATGTCTTTCTTGGAAATCTTTCAAGACTTATCCTTTCAATACATGCAAAAGTGTAAATATTATATCGAATTGTTACATAATCATCTACCATTGAGCTAGTGTTCCTGATAATATTGGACAAGTCATCAGATATTTTAATGAATTTACTCTAGAAGTTAGATCACTTTATGAGATAACATGGAGTGTCCTAACTTCTAAGTAATGAAGATCAAGGCCAAACAATATTTCTCAATCGGAGGATTGTTTTGTTCAATTGGAAGCAATTACCTATTCAAGTAATAAAGTGCATTATCTTTCCCTTTTCTTGTTAATTTGAGCTATCAAGGAACCATAAGCTTCACTTAAAGTTATTATATATAAAATCAATGGCTTCCCTAGTACACGAGTAAATAGAATAGGTGGATTCCTTAAATACTACTTTATACTTATGATATACTTTTAAGATTTATAGTCCCACTAGAAATGAACAACTTTATTGCATAAGGTTGTGAAGGGTTGACATATTTAAGACAAATTGGATATAAATCTTCTCAAACAAGCTAACCGATCTTAGGAATATCTCAATTTAATGAGGCTCTTATGTAGTGGAACATCTAAGATTGCTTTTATTTTACTAGGATCAATTTCAATTTCATGGTGTCTTACCAAAAATCCATGAAACATTCTTAAAAACTTCAGAGGGTTCATTTTAAGATTATATTGATATAGTCATTCAAAAATAATTCTCAGGTCATTTAAATGGTCTTTACTTTTGTAATTTTTAACAACTAGATTATCAACATATGACTCTAGCTATGGTGGATAAGTTCGTTAAAGATCCTCATTATTGCTCGCAATTTTATTGCTCCAGTATTCTTTAGTATGAATAACATAACCTTATATCAATCGACTACTATTAGTGTTTTGAATGATGTTTACATTTCATCTTCATTATACATTTTAATTTGTTTATAACTAAATGGGCCATCCAAGAAGAAGAATATTGCACGTGATGAAGGAATATCTACTATAAGCTTCGATATAGTAATGAAAACTTATCTTTAGAATAAAATTTGTTTAAATCTTAGAATTTATTGTAAATGTGAATCTAACCGCTTTTTTTCTTGATTGAAATAATGCTGGCCAACCAAGTCAAAATTTTCTTTTCTATGATAAAATCAGCTTCAATTAATTTCTTAACTTTAGCAATAAATAGTTATTTCATCTCAAGTAACATGCCCCAAGGTTCTTATTTTATGCGAACCATGTTAGGTTGAATTTCTAGTTTTCGAACTGATATATCTGAATATAGTTCAAGCATTTCTTCAAAACTACAAGAAAAATAGTCAATAAACTAAGAAAATAACTCGATCATTTTATTTTTCTTATCCTTGTTCAATAAGGAACATATAAAGATTGGATGAGGGTTCTTCATTATTCAAGCTTATTTTTTTTTTTTTTTTTTTTGAAGAAATGCAAATAGCATTAAAAGAAGAAAACCCTAATAAAATCTAAAAAGCAGAAGCAAACCCTTTAAAACTACCATAATGGATACGCGATCCACTAAATTTCATTTTAGATCCATTTGGGTGATGGAGATACCAAATATTGAAACAACCTAAGAGGTTGGTTAGTATCCCAGCTTTCCCAAAATATGGAAAATAAAATCTAGTAAAAATCCCATATTTAATCATAATGGTTTTAAAAAGGTATAAGAAGCCTATAAGCAAAACAAGCAAATGATAACTAGTTACAAGAAAAATAAAAATAACTACTAAATCAGCAACCCAAACATCAACCATACCCCCATCGATCTTAGGGTCCATGAAGCTCCAATCAAGAGTAGATTTCATTGTTGTTGCATCAATACATCAAACAATAGCACCAAGAACAAATCAATCAACGACGACAAAGCAATAACATCAACAACCTCCTCAGCAGTCAAAGAGTCAGCTACTTCACAAGAAAGGTCATATAAACTAAAAATCATCATTACACCCATCCTGCTGGCAAGAACAACACTAGAAATATTCCAATGTAAAGCCATAACACTGATAGTCATCTCAAGAAGCCAATAACCGGCCTCATCATTGCCAAAAATAACCAAACTGATAATCATTACAACTCTCATCACATTGACAAGAGAAAACCAAAAAACTTCAAATCCTTCAAGTCTTTAACCAATAAAAATGATCCACTGCCAGATCCTTTAAATGGTCCAAACAATGTAGACGAAGCAAAACCAATTGCTTCAACATCAATAGGCCAAGAGACGACCTCAAACAAAACTTGATCCTTATAGATCAAAAAAGTAACATCGGCATTACCAAAAACCTTCCTCCAAATATAATCCCAAAAACTATCAAGCATAAGAATACTAGCTTCACTAACATCAGCTTTATCAGAGCAATTATCCGAACTGTTCCCATTGAAAGATCCACTCAAAACCATAAAAATGGCCTAATAACCAGTGACAAATGCATCATTGAATCCTTGTTTCTTTAGAAAAATAATATCTATTTCTCAAAGAATCTTGAAGAAAAATTTAAAAAAAACTGCTAAAAAATTCTTCAAATAGAACTGACCAATCCCAGATCTCATTCCTCAAATGAAGATTTCCAATCCATAATTCTTCGATTTAAAGTTGAATCCACAACAAGAAAATCCCATGTTCAATCGCAACTCCAAGAACTGATTCAGGGCAATTAAAAAAACCATACAAAAGCAAACGACAATAACCAAAAAAGTTGTCAAGACTTTTTAAAGAAGAACATCTATTCCACAATGCAACTTCGTCCAAATGAATCCCCATCCAATTCAAAGCCAAAATTGGCCACTAAAAAGAAATCTCATTCAAACAAAAACCCAGCCCACCATTGAAGAAATAGAAATCCTTCTCAAAAATCACATCCATAATTGTAAACTTACCATCTTCAATCAAGAATTTAGCATCTGAATAATAATCATAGACATAATTCACTTCTGAAGGATGGCAAAATGAAGTTCAACTTAGGGCCGCCAAACCCATCTTGAAATCCATCACCTCTCTACCCAGAATCTTCAAAGAACCTCCGTCGGCCATACTAGGCCGATGGAGAACCACCGATCTCCATCGATCTTCCAAAATCGTCGCTCTCTTTGCAATCGCTACTCTCGCCGCTCTCTTCACGGAAACCCATTTGAAGTCTCTAAATAAAGTCCATCAAAGATTTAACATCTCTTTTGATAAGACTATCCAACTTTAGATTATCAATTAACACTAAGAAATATTCTTCATCACCAAAATAGACAGAGTACTAATGCAAACACCTACTTTTGATTTTGATTTATAATATTTTGTATTCCACATGTTTTCAAATTTTTTAGCTTCACCTTTGGGCAATCAAATAACGAAGTAGATTATCAATAGAATAAAAATTTAAATATTTGATAAAAAAATTACAGTAACTTTTATATCCCAAGATTCATATAAAAAATGTAAGATTTTATTAATTTTTTTAGAGTAAGGAATTCTTTACCCAAAGCATATAATGATGTAATGATTTTTGTAAACCTAGTATATATGTTAGAAATTGATTTGATGAGTTACATGTAGAAAAGTTTGTATTCGTGTAATAATAGATTTATATGTTATTATTTCATTTCGCTAGTTATTTCATATGATATGCAAAGTCTATTCCAAATATCTTTACCAATAGTACATGTTGAAACACACATATGTAATCCTCAAATTTTAAAACATATAAAAAGTAATTAAGATATTTGGCATTAAGTTATACTAAAACATAATCTTTTATGATTTATTCATTAAAAGGAATGTCTATTTTAACTCCATTCACAATTCTAAATGATATACAATAACTAGATTGAATCACATGCAACATACAAAAATCAATGGATTATAAAAAGGTTGACATACAAAACTTCTGAAAATCAAATGGGATGTTATCAAAAAGTAGCGGTTAGGTAACAAAGTACCCTTTGATAAGAGAGTTGCTATTTGCATGTTTTACATTCTTGCAGCTTGTATAGTTTTGATGATTCCAAATATTATTGTTTTAAGTATTATACTCTACTAACACTTTTTGAAAAAATTATTTTTGCTCTTGTGTGGACTAACATTTCAGGAAAATTGAACTCCAGACTAAACAAGACTTCAAATCAAATTCAGCATGGGATAGTTTGTAAATTAAAGTTTGTATTTTTCATTGTATTGAGTTTGAAAGAGTATGATTATAATTGAGTAGCTTAGAACACACACACTTGGGGAGATCTTTAAAAAATCATATTGATCGTACAGACGAACCAAGTTCATACGGGATGATCAGGTCAGTTATCCCCTAAGAAGAGCAATGAACGAACAGGAAGTGAGAAAATGTTTTTAAGTCCTGATCTTCCAGACGAATTTCCATATTCATCCCTGGACGAAGCTCTCTAGAATCTCACTTTGAACTGTTCGTCCGGATGATTCATACAATTCATCCTGGGATGAACACTTGAGTTGCACTGATCGTCCAGATGATTCATACCGTTCATCCCAGGACAAAGTCCTCTGGACACATGGGTTAAACTAATTATCGAGATGATTCATCCTGCTCGTCTCAGGACAAAATCCTCTTGACACAATTCATCTAGACCAACATTTATGTTCATCCCAGGATGAAGGCCTCTATTCCCTAAAATTTTGGGACCGTCCTGTAGTTTCATCAGAACGAACCCTTGATATAACTGTTCATCCCAGGACGAACATATTTCATACGGGACGTTGATCGAGAACGAAGTCAGTTTGTACCAATATACATTGGGTTCGTATGCAACTGTTTTAACACTATTCGTACGAGATGATCTTATGATCGTCCGGGACAATCGATTGTGTATAGACTTGAAAGTTAGTAGTTTTTGGATGGTTTTTTGTGTATTTCCTATATAAAGTCCACTTAAAACTGTCTTGTAAACTTTTTTCCTACTGATCTTCGTGTCAACTGAAGGGAGAGTGAACGAGAGAGTGTGAGAGAGTGTTTGAAGTAGGATTCTTACTACTGGAGCGTGAATGATTCACTTGGTACTCAAAGGTAAGAATCTCCAATTATGATTTGTAATTACTTCACTCTTGTCTCTCATCTTTCAAGATTTTTTGTGAGAAGATCTGTCAATGAGATCCGGTTCTCTACCGACACTTAGAGAGTGTGAACAGCCGAAGGGTACTCTCCCTACACTTGGAGAGTGTGAACAGCCGAAGGGTTCTCTGTCCACACTTGGAGAGTGTGAAAGGGCGAAGGGTTCTCTGCCCACACTTGAATAGTGTGAAAGGACGGACGGTTCTCAGCCAACACTTGGAGAGTGTAAAAGGATGACGGTTCTCTATCGCACCAGGTAGTTGTAAAAGAGAGTTTTGTAAAGGTTTCTCCGCCTTGCTGTGGGTACAAAAGGAGAGTCACTAGTGGTATTAGTGTAATACTCATAGGATGCCTCCGAGGAGTGGATGTAGGTTGTGTTTAATAGAACCACTATAAATATTGTATCTTTTTATTTTCCGTTGCTTTTGTATTTACTTTTTAATTTGTGGTTAAAAAAAATTTTCTAAAAAAATTCACTAAAGTTATTCTCAGTTTAAAAATTTAAAAAGAGGGATAATTTTGTAATTACCAATTCCCCCCCCCCTCTTGGTTAGCCACTGGGACATAAGCTTTGGTCTAACAACCTAACTCATATTGAACAAGATTCAACAAGTGGTATCAGAGCTTTGTTTCAAAATCATAAGTATAGACTACTTTTTGATTAACGTAGATGGCTACATTTGGAAATTGAAATACACCTGAGGGTTACTCTATAACTAAACCTCCATTATTCAACAATATTCCTTTTAATTTTTGGAAAACATGCATGTCTACATTTTTACAGTCACTTGATTACTGTATGTGGATCTTAGTTCAGGAAGGATATACAAAATCAACTAGACTAGTTGACGGAGTTAGAGTTGAAACACCTTTTGTCGACTAGACAGTAGAAGAATGTGACTTAGCACAACTAAATGCCAAATGCTTAAATAATTTCTTTTGTGCTCTTAAATCAGAAGATTACATGCGGGTTTCTACTTGCAAGAATGGAAATGACATATGGGATAGACTTTGTATAACTTATGAGGGGACTAATGAGGTTAAGCAATCTAGACTTAATATCTTGTTGCATGACTATGAATTATTTCACATGAAACCAAATGAATCCATTTCTAATATGTACACAAGATTCACACAAATAGTCACCTCTTTACATGCATTGGGTAGGAAACTAACGAATGCTAAAATAGTTAATAAGACACTTTGTTATTTGCCTACTGCTTATGATGCTAAAATTACTGCAATTACAGGGTCTAAAGATCTAAATATTTACTATATTGACAATCTTCTTGGATCACTAATTGCTTACGAACAAGGAGTTTTCTAAAGAAAGATTGATACAGGTGCACCACGAAGGGAAAAGAACATAGCACTGAAAGTGGAGGAGTTATAGTGTGAACACTCACAACCTGAGGAGGAAGACGACATCGAACTAATGACTAGATAATTCAGAAGCTTTCTGAAGATGAAGCAAAAGAGACGCCAGCAATGGAATTGAGGTAAATTTAATAGAAATGTCATTGTTTCAAATGATGCTATTTGCTATAAGTGCGAAAACCTAGACATATTAAGACATACTACCCAAAACTCAAAGCCACTCCTATTAAAGAGAAGGTAGAGGAGAAACCAATTGTGAACAAGGGCAAGAGGAAATTCTAAAGAGCTTTATGGGCGGACTCAGCTTCAGACTCATCAGAGATGAAAAAGGAAGAGGAAGTCACTAATATGTGCTTAATGACCGATAATCTTGATCATTCATATCAAGAAGAGGGTTTCTCTTACACAACACCTTGTGAGAGCATATGATACTTGGATAGCGGATGCTCAAAGTACATGATTGTAGATACTGCACAATTCATATTGCTGGAAGCCAGAAGTGGAGGCAAGGTTACACTTAGAGATAACACTACAAGGAAGGTGGTTGGGTCAGGTATGATTGGAAATCTTAAGAATTTTTTCATTGAAAATGTGTTATTGGTAGAAGGCTTAAAGCATAATTTGTTAAATATAAGCCAGCTATGTGATAAGGGATACTGTGTAAAATTTTTTCTTACTAGCTGCATATTAAGCCTAAAAGGAAATAATGTTTTGAATGGTATAAGGGTAAACAATATATATATGTTATACTTGAATTGCATTAAAACTCCTACTGTTTTTTGTTTAAAAACTATTTCTGATGAGTCATGGCTTTGGCATAGGAGACTTTGTCACTATAGCATGAAAAATCATATAAGGATTACCCAAAAGAATCTAGTAAGAGGTATAACCAAACTAGACTTTACTAAGGACCACCTCTGTGATGCATGTCAATTAGGAAAATAGGTGAAGTCCACTTTTCAATCCAATAAGGATCTTAGAACTAGTAAACTATTGAAAATTTTGCATATGGATCTTTTTGGAGTTATTGGAACTGTAAGCATAGGAAGGAAGGTATACGAATTTGTGATTATGGATGATTACTCTAGATTCACATGGGTTAGATTTCTATTTCATAAGAGTGAATCATTTGAGAAATTTATAAACTTTTTGACTTAGATTCAAAGAAATCTAGGATGTAAAATTATGACTATTCAAAGTGATCATGGAGCAGAATTTGAGAATGAAAAATTTGAGGATTTTTATAAGGAAAAAGGAATTGATCACAATTTTTCTGCACCTAGAACCCCTCAGCAAAATGGAGTAGTCGAAAGGAAAAATAGAACAATAATAGAAGTCGCCCGAGCTATGTTGGCAGAATACTCACTTCATAAATATTTTTGGGCTAAGACTGTTAGCACTGCATGTTATATTCTGAATATGGTGAATGTGAGATTAAAATTAAATAAAATACCCTATGAGTTGCTAAAAGAAAGAACACCTAATTTATCACATTTGCATGTTTTTGGATGTAAGGTGTTTATTCATAACAATGGAAAATATGCCTTTGGAAAATTTGATCTAAAATCAGATGAAGGAAGTTTTATAGGATACTCAAATGTTGGAAAATCTTATAGAGTATTCATTAAAAAAACTTTGGCAATTGAGGAGACCACTCATATTGTATTTGATGAATCTGGAATTTTAGAAGAGCCAAATGTTGTAGAAGATGAGATTGAGATTAACTCCCAAAAGATTGATAAAATAAATTTGGAAGAAAATTTGGAGATAGAAAACATTTTGCCTAAAGATTTGAGATTTTCTAAAAACCACCTAAAGGAATTAATTATTGGTGAACCTAGTGAGGGTGTAAGGACTAGGCGTGGATTAAACATAGAAGTCAATCATTCAGCCTTTATTTTAACCATAGAACCCACAAATATTGATCAAACACTTTTGGATGAATTTTGGATTTTGGCTATGCAAAAAGAGTTAAATCAATTTGTAAGAAATAAAGTTTGGAAATTAACTGCAAGGCTAAAGGATAGAAGAATAGTTGTAACTAAGTGGGTATTCAAAAATAAAATGAATGACTCAGGAGTAGTCATTATAAATAAGGCTAGATTAGTAACTAAGGGGTATAATAAGATTGAAAGGATTGATTTTGAGGAGACATTTGTCCATGTAGCTAGACTTGAAGCAATTAGGATTTTGTTAGCCTTTGCCTATTTTAGAGGATTTAAATTATACCAAATGAATGTAAAAAGTGCCTTTTTAAATGGGGTAATTCAAGATGATGTTTTTGTAGAATAACCTCCAAGTTTTGAAAATTCTAAACACCCTAATCATGTTTTCAAATTGAAAAAGGCATTATATGGATTAGAACATGCACCTAGGGCTTTGTATGAGAGATTGAGCAACTTCCTACTTAAAAGATTATTTGAAAAGGGAAGTGTGGATACAACTCTCTTTTTGAAGAAAATTGAAAAAGATATACTCATTGAATAATCTATGTTGATGACATCATTTTTGGATCTACAAATAAAAATCTTTGTGATGATTTTTCTAACACAATGAGTAGTGAATTTGAGATGAGTCTAATGGGAGATTTAAGTTACTTTCTAGGCTTTAGCATTAAGCAAATTGAGGAGGGTACATTTCTTAGTCAGTCAAATATCCTTAAAAAGTATGAAATGGATAATGTTAAACTTGTTAGTACACCTATGAGTTCCTCATTTCAGTTGGATAAGGACCCTAAGGGAAAATCTGTTGATCAAAAGAAATTTAGAGGGATAATTGGATCTTTGCTTTACTTGACAGCTAGCCGGCCCGATATCATGTTTAGTGTTTATTTGTGTGCTAGATTTTAATCAGATCCAAAAGAATCACATTTGACAGCAGTAAAAAGAATTTTAAGATATCTGTTAGGAACTCAAAACATAGGAATTTGGTATCCTAAGTTTAGCTCTTCATTTGAAATAATTGGTTATTCAGATTTTGACTTTGTAGGTTATAGGGTTGATAGAAAGAGCACTTTTGGAACATGTCAATTTATTAAAAAAAATTTAGTCTCTTGGTCCGGTAGAAAACAAATTTAGTAGCCCTATCTACTTCTGAAGCTAAATACATTGCATTAGGAAGTTATGTGGCATAAGTACTTTGGTTGAAACAATAGTTGAATGATTTAGGATTAACTATAGGCACTATTCCCATTTATTGAGATAACACTAATGCTATTTTCATTTTTTAAAAATCCTATTTAACATTCAAGAACCAAACAAATAGACATATAGACATCAGGCATCATTTCATAAGGGATCATGTATCCAAAGGAGAAATTGAACTCATTTATGTTTCTACAGAAAATCACTTGCAAGAATTTTTACAAAACCACTAGCCTTTGATACTTTCAATACAATAAGAATAAGGTTTATTTTACATGATCATACATACTAACCTATGGTTCGTACAAACGAACGCTTGGCGATTCGATGTGGGGGATGGTTTAAACTGCCATTAAAACTTTCTTAAATGTCTAATTGTTCAGGATGAACACCTATTCGTCTATATGATCATTTGGTCAAAAGTATGTACGAAAGGATGCATCGTAACTTGTGTGATTACAAAAGCCATTTCATTTTTTGACTCATTAATTCGTCCATATAAAATTTCGTTCGTACGAATGAACTCAAATTTGTATGGGATGAAATTAATTTTGACTTCACGAAAACTCATTTTTCATTAAATTGAAGTTTTTTGAACTCAAATGTTATCACTTCAAACATCCCTTTCAAACTCCTTTTCCTCTAGATCTTATCCATGGCTAGCTCTAGCAAAAGAAAAAAGGTATTGGCTAAGGGACCACCCAAAAACTCTAGTAAAAACTTTCTATCCAAGGCTAATGAAGAGTCATTCCCTAGATTTGCTTCTGCAAAAATCACTCCATCTAGAGTCCTTCTACAAGAGTAAATCAATTTAAGGTAATGAATAGTTTTGCTTCCACCTAATTTGGCCTTATTCTCACACTTGTCTACTTCTACAATAAGGAGACATTTCACTACTTTCTTGCAAACATGTCTTTTAATTCTGATCATTTAGTGATTAGGTCCTATGTGTTTGAGAAGAAAGTAGAGATCACTAAGGCAGACTTAGGAATTTTTCTGAACTTAAGGACTAAAGAGATTAGAGCCCATACCTTAACCAATACTTCTGATTTTAACTGGTCTAAAATAAATAATATCCTTAGAGGAATTAGAGTAGTAACTCATTTTCCTAAGGTAGACACTCTAAATCAAAATGCCCGAATCATTCAGCATGTTCTTCGAACTTCCATAATTCCTAAAGCTGATGATAGAGTCAACATTACTCCTCTTCTTTTCACTGTAACTTACTTGATTATGACCAACCAACCTATAAATGAACCCCAACTGATAATTGACTACATTTATGGACTCTCTGAGATTGGTCATGTTGCCCATATGAGAAAGAAAAATATAGCCTTATGACATCTTGTTGCTTACATTTTAGAGAAAAAGAATGATCTAGTTCATCCAAATCATGATTTATAGGAGCATCTCTACTACAACGATGGATCTTTTAGAGCAATCTTCAATAAAGATGAACCAAGTGCACAACATGTTATTAGTGACTCAGAAGAGGAACCTGCACCTACTAGTGAACCAAATTATTAAGATTTGATTCAAAGATTTGATCATTTAGAGTCTCATTTTGATCAAAGATTTGATCAAATTGAAACTCACTTACAATAGCAAGATGCTCAGCACAATCAGGACATGGGATGGATGCGAGAGCAAATGGATGATATAAGTTCCAATATACTTATGATAAGCAGTAATTTTAATTTCTTCAGTGCTCCACCTCCTCCTCTTCCAGATCAGGGCCCATCATAGTGATTCATGTACTTCCTTATGATCTTCTTTAGTAGATGTGATTGTGATGTGATAAATTGTGATGTATTTTGTTTTAGTTATGTGTTAATTTTAGTTGATGTGTCAGCATTTTAGTTTTATTTAGTATTGATATCATATCTCTGTTTGTAATATTCTTTATCATGATATCAAAATAAGTTTTCTTATCTTTCTTTTAATCTTATTTTAAAATGTGTGTTAGCCTGTATGAAAATTTCTAAATTTTTTGATCTTATAAGTTCTATACCTTGAAGTGCAATACAAAATTAAATTTATCAGAAAATCTATTTTTTCTAAATATAAGTTGTTCTTATAACTTGATTTAATTAAAAATATCAATCCCATATCTCTTGTTAGACTAATTTAAATTTTCATATTATTATTGCAATTGTGATGTTTTCTTATTTTGTATTTCTATTATCAGTATAAATATTATTGTACTTATAGAAATTTGAAATTTTGGAAATATTAAGAATACACTTGAAAATATACAAATGTATAAAAATTAAAAAGAATGCGCAATGGTTCACAATTTGAAAAAGAGGCACAAAATAAGTCCACAAGTAAAAAGATGCACAAAAAAGTGCCACAAATATTGAAAAGATGCGCAAAGCGCCACAAGTTGTATTTTATTTAGATTCTTTCCTTGATCTTTCAATCTTTCAATTCAAATTAATCTTCTGCACGATTTTATTTTATATTGAAATTTGAAATATATAAATTTTATATTTATCCTTTATGCAATGATATTCTTTATCTCAATGTCTAAATTGATTCATGTTTTTGATAAATCCTCTTTATTATCAATGTTATATCTCTTTTTAAATTCTATGAATCATTTTATTTGCCTAATGATTTGATTTTATTTTCAAATTTATTTCAATCACTTTCAAGGATCAATTATAAAAGGATTATCATATGACAGCTTACATTTCTAATTTTGTTCCTTTTTTTCTTCTCTTTTTGCTGTTGCCAAAAAGGATGAGAAAAAATTGTTCATATTTTGTTCTGTATCGTATTTTTGTTTCGTATCGTAACTGTTTGTATTAAAAAAAAGAGATAAAATTATCGTGCAATACCTCCTTATTTTCTCATGTATATCAATTCAGGGCGAGTTTAGGAGATTCTTAGAATTTCAAAATTATATAAATAATAACTGTTTTGCCATCATCAAAAAGGGGGAGATTGTTAATAGAGTTGCTATTTGCATGTTTTATATTCTTGCAACTTGTATAGTTTTGATGATTCCGAATGTTATTATTTTAAGTATTATACTCTCTTAACACTTTTTTGAAAAATTATTTTTGCTCTTGTGTGGACTAACATTATAGGTAAATCGAACTCCAGACTAAAGAAGACTTCAAATCAAATTCAGCATGAGATAGTTTATAAATTGAAGTTTATATTTTTCATTGTATTGAGTTTAAGATAGTATGATTGTAATTGAGTAGCTTAGCACACAGACTTGGGGAGATCTTTAAAATATCATACTAGTCATACGGGATGAACCAAGTTCGTACGGGATGATCAGGTCAGTTATCCCCTCGGAAGAGCAATGGAACGAACAAGAAGTGAGAAAATTTATCTAAGTCCTGATCATCTAGAAGAATTTCCATATTCATCCCTGGACGATGCTCTCTGGAATCTCACTTTGAACTATTTCTTCGGACAATTCATACCATTCATCCTTGGACGAAGGCCTCTAGACACTTGAGTTGCACTAATCGTCTAGACAATTCATACCGTTCATCCCAGGATGAAGTCCTCTGGATACATGGGTTAAACTAATCATCGAGATGATTCATCCTGCTCATCTCAGGATGAAATCCTCTGGATACAATTCGTCCAAACAAACATTATGTTCATCCCAGGATGAAGGCCTTTATTCCATTAAATTTTGGTACCATCCTGCAGTTTCATCAGAATGAACCCTTGATATAACTGTTCCTCCCAGGATAAACTTATTTCATACGGGATGATGATCGGGTATGAAGTCAGTTCGTACCAATATACATTGGGTTCGTATGCAACTGTTTTAACACTATTCGTACAGGACTATCTGACGATCGTCCGGGATGATTGACTGTGTACAGACCTGAAAGTCAACAGTTTTTGGATAGTTTTTTGTATCTTTCCTATATAAAGTTCACTTAAAATTGCCTTGTAATCTTTTTTCCTACTGATCTCTATCAACTGAAGGGATAATGAAGGAGAGAGTGTGAGAGAGAGTGTTTGAAAGAGGATTCTTACTACTGGCGCGTGAAGGATTCACTTGGTACTCAAAGGTAAGAATCTCCAATTGTGATTTGTGATTACTTCACTCTTTCTCTCGTCTTTTTAGATTTCTTATGAGAAGATCCATCAAGGAGATTCGATTCTCTGCCGACACTTGGAGAGTGTGCACAACCGAAGGGTACACTGCCTACACTTAGAGAGTGTGAACACCCAAAGGGTTCTCTACCCACACTTGGAGAGTGTGAAAGTATGAAGGGTTCTCTGCCCATACTTGGAGAGTGTGAAAGGATGGACGGTTCTCTTCTAACACTTGGAGAGTGTAAAAGGATAACGGTTCTCTGCCGCACCGGGTAGTGGTGGAAGAGAGTTTTGTAAAGGCTTCTCTGCCTTGCGGTGGGTGAAAAGGAGAGTAACTAGTGGTATTAGTGCAATACTAAGAGGGTGCCTCCGGGGAGTGGATGTAGGTCATGTTTGACCGAACCACTATAAATCTTGTGTCTTTTTATTTTCTGCGGCTTTTGTATTTACTTTTTTTTTGTGGTTGAAAAATATTTTCTATAAAAATTCACTAAAATTATTCTCGGTTTAAAAATTTAAAAAGATGTATAATTTTTTAATTACCAATTCACCCCCCGCCCCCTCTCTTGGTTAGCCATTGGGACATAAGCTTAGGTCTAACAGCCTAATTCATATTGAACAAGATTCAACACCCTTTTGAAGTGTTATATTTACCAAAGTTTGTTTTGTGGATCGATTAAAGTTGTGTAAACTAAAAAAGTGGGAACCTAGCTCCAATATCTCTTGAAAGTTCTTATAACATTAAGAGAGAGGATGCATTTTTCTTTAAAAAAAATTACTTAAGATAAAAAATGAGATATGTAGAAGCAATTTAAGAGAATAAACTATTCATACAAAATGAAAAGAAAATAAGATTTTTTTATAAATTCGAAACTAAACTTACACCATAGATTTATCACCTAAAATTATTTCACAATGATAACCAAAAGTAAACTAAAAAAAAGCTGTCATAAAGATAACTAAAGAAACCCTGTGTGAAAAATAAATTACAAGAAAGTAAAGAATATACAAATCAAATTTATAATGGTTCAATTGAAATCAATATATGTCTACTCCCCAAAGGTCCTTCACTTTGGGTATTGCCTTAAAAGTGGCTCTCCTTTAGCAAACAGCTTGATGAAGAAGCCTTTCTTCCTTGACCAGGCAGAGAATGACCTTTACAAATTCTAAAGAATTTTCCTCCTTCCGACTCCTAGCTGATAGAGATAACATCCCTACTTTATGTCTTTGGTCCAATAGAGATGTTGATCCCTCCATTAGCTCCTTGCTCCAGAGGAGATGTCGATTCCTTCTTTAACTCCTCATTATGGAGGGGATGTCACTCCGTCCTTTCACCTCCTAGCCTGACGAAGATGCGTATCCCTCATTTCACATATAATATACTGATCCCGAGACTTATTGCTAGCAAGTCTTTCACCCATTGTTTTTCCTAGAGCTTTAAGAGCTTCACCAAGCATGATAAGAGGATCTAAGGTGTAGGATAGACAAAAAAACTATGTGAATTCTCTTATGAAATTTTGTGAGGGGTGTTAAACTCTAAATAATTAGCCTGAGGCAAACTAAGAGAAGTGGTGAATTAATAGTTTTAAAAAATCTTAAACAAAAAGAAAATCTTTTTTATTTTTTAAATAAATACAATAACCCTTGATAGGAAAGAATAATAATTTTCATAATAATAAAACAATTAGATATTTTAATCATAGAACAAATCCCAAAAATGTGTGGAAATAAAATAAGGAAAAAGTAATAAGAAAAAAATACACCAAAGTTTATAGTGGTTCGACAAAATCTGACCTATGTCCACTCCTTGGAGACTCCCTCTCCAAGTATTGCACTAAACTGAAATGACTCTCCTTTTTCTCCCACAGCAAGGTGGAGAAACTCTTACAAAATATTTCCACTGACACACAGTGAGGTAGAGAACTTTGAATCCTTTTTACTCCCTCTTGAAGTTGGCAGAGAACCAGCTAATCCTTTTTCACCCACCTAATGAACGCAGAGAACTAAGGAATCCTTTTACTCCCACGAGGAATAGGTAGAGACCTAGATCTAATACTAAAGATGACTTCCCCAGAGCCACCAAGGAACCAGTGGAGCAACTCGAGGAAGACAATGAAACATTTTCTTGGAGCAACCTTTGTGATTCCCTCACAAACTCTCCCTCACAAGGATCACTCTCTCCCAATCTCTCCCTCTTCCTTCTCTAAACTCCCTCTTGAATCAACTCCATAGTAAAAGATTAAATTAGGGTTAATATAATTGCTTAAATAGAGAGCCTCTAAAAAAAACCCTAATTTTCAATTCTGCGCAACTGATCATCTAGGGAGATCAACATATCATCCTATATAATTAGCACAAAATAGTGTTTTTCAGCCAAAATGATCACCTTTGCTCTAAATGATTAGTACAAGTATTTATACAAATTGTCAAGTATGATCTTGCACTTATTCAGGATGATTAGTTAGAGATACTATATTGACTGTCCAGTATGACATGGGATGATAGGTTGTGATCTTTATATCATCCCTCAAATAGCTTAGGACATCCTATATAATACTCCTAGATGATTAAAAGAAATTATGGTTTTTCATTTCAGACGATAGGGGATAATCCTACAAAATATACTATATCATCCAGAACGATCCAAATGGGTCATCCTGTATGATATGATTGAACAATTTAATCATAAATGTTCTCCTAATCACCGGATCAATTTAGGCATGATTTTTATAAATTGACTAGGATGATGTGTATCATCCTATATGATTAGAATAAAATTTGAAAAAAAAATAACCTAAATGTGATTAGTGGCTATTTTACATCATCTAAACTAAACGTCATGGATGATCTGGTTCATCTAGTACAATTAGTTTAATTACTCAAGATTAGCATGGTTGCCCTAATCAATATTACTATATTTTGATAATTGTATAGTACAATTTAACATCATCTTGTATAATTAGATCAAAAATAGAAACAATACTCTAACTTACCAAATTTCTCCCCCTTAGTGTGTGTGTATATAAGATTATTTAGCTTAGGGTCCACCATATTCAAGATTTGACTGAAGAAAGGTAAAAAATACATTGATATGAAATTACAAGAAGACTAAATCATAATCTACCCGATCTTGAGCTAATTTTCATTGCAAGTGATCTTTGTAGAATTGAAAGGTTAGTAAGTAGGGAAAATAAAATAGATATGTAATAATAGTAGTGGTAAAGAAATAATAATATTTTTTATCATCAAAATCATAGCATTTGGATCAAAATTTGCAACAATATCTCTCTTTTTTATGATGGTAAACATTATTGTTAAAAATTTTAGATCAAGCAAGAAATAATATTTTTTAAATTAAAGAGAGAAAAAATTGAAACATAAAAAACAAAAGTAGCAAAACAAGGTAGATTCCACTAAAGAAAAAAGCAAACAACACAATAACTACTCCCCATTTTGACATAAAAAAAATGAGGAAACACAAAAACACTACACTGAACAAAATACAAAATAAAGAACCAGTACAAACATAGAACCAAACACTAACAAGCTAGTAGAAAGACAAAACCTTGATTAGGTGGAGGTGGTGGCTACTAAAAATATCCGTGAAGAGAAGAAAATTGCTCACCAAACCAGGTCATATCGTGGTCGTGCTACTACAGATGTTGGGCTATGTATGCCTCAAATTGAGCAACATCTTGATCATGATGTTCCTGCTACTCAGTGAAGTATGGCTCAAATTTGGCTTCCCACTAGTCAAAATCAGCTGATTGATCTGGGAGTGCTGGTGAATAGGGTCAAGAGATTGAATATGTCCTTCCTCTTCTGCAGTAGCCTCATCATGTACAGGGTGAAGACAAGTATTATGAAGGATGTCAAAAGAGCTATTTGAGTAAAAAATAGGGAGGTGATCAGGTGGGCTTACATATTGAAGGTTGTACTTAGATTCAAGGATATAAGTAATGATATGTCGAAAGGCTAGATTTGGCTTTTTTTTTATGGCTGGGATCCCTAATGTATCGAATTATAAAATCAACGGCATTAAAATCTCGATGAGACATTATATAGTAGGTGGTGAGTGACAGGATGGGGGTAATATGGATCTGATCCTGAACTTTAGGAATACGGAGTACGAAGAATATGCTGGATGGATCGGGCATTTTTCATTAAGGAACTAGTTGTAGAGTCATGAAGGTGGGCATTAGTTTCTTGAAGAAGGGTATTTACAAGACCCTAATTAAAGTCAGTATCTGAAGCCAAAAGATGAAGTTTATCACTAGTGGTAGAAAGGTGGAGAAATCATAGAAGTATTGATACGTTTATTCGATAGGGCATCAATTAACATAAGATTAAGTGCAGTACAATAAGAAATTAGATGGAGACTTGCAAAAAATTTGAAAATAAGTTTAGAATTAAAGGGGAAAGAAAATGTAAGAATGAATCTAAGAGTGGTGCAATAAAAGAGATCAAGTACCTAAAAATTCAACACCTCCTGATTGATAACCTTTGAGGGATTAATCCATGTAGACTTGTAGTGAGTATAAGCAGCTTCATGAGCTGCTTAAATAAAGCGAGGATTGACAACACTCCTGGAAGAGTTGCCAATGAGGGAATAGATTATTTACCGCCTGGTATAGCAAGAAATTGAAAGCTCAAATAAGGAAGAAGGGAATTAAAAAGCTTGGTGTGAAGAAAATCTTGAATTTGGGTTGTTTATATAGGGCCAGGCATATCATCTAGGACGATCATGAGATCGTTAAAGATGATTAGTTGTAATAATTTCATCCAAATGATTGGTCAAAAAAGTTGATAATATCATCCAGGATAATCAGATATCATACTAGATGATTAGACACAGAACAATTATCCCGAGGTGTCATCCCTTACGACCGATGAATAAAGGGATCGTATAAAATGAACACATGTATCATCCAAAATAATGTACAATAATGGATCGGCCTAATAACATTCAAATTGTCCAACTATTTTTGTCACGTTGATTGTCCACTAGAATGTACTAATCACCAATAATTAGTAAATATCAGTCGTTGGATGTGCTATAATTAGACAAGTGTATATTTTTTTATATCGTACAATATGATGAGGATCATCCTAGAAGATGTGAGCAAAACTAAAAAAAATCATGATATGGAGAGTGATGATCAGGAGTTCTTCAAGACAAAAATAAAGATACAAAAGAACATAACATAACACAAAAAAAAAAAGAATCAAACATAAAAAAACCAAAAGAACTATAATCAGACAAGTGTATTTTTTTTATTTGTGGTATATTTTGGTGTATCTTGCAATTATTTGATGGTCATTGTGCATTTTTTTATTTTTCTTTTGGGTTCATTTTGTGTATATTGTCAACTTTTGCAAGTTGGCTTCCTTTCAAAAACTTTAAAGACTCTTAGTTATGAAATTATCTTCCAGATATAAAAGAAGAACACTCAATCTCTAATATAAGGAAAAAATAACCCACAAATCAAAATTATATCCATATGATTAATGCAACAACCTAATCAAGAAAACTTGAAAGTGATTTAATGACTTTGAACATTATTAATATTAGATAGATTACTATAAGAAGATAGAAAGATCTCAATTTTAAAGTCTAACTTCTAATTTGAAATAGATTTTGCTTCAAAAAGAAAAATACATCATTAAAGGAGTTAGAGGAAGAGAAACACTCATCGATGTTTCTTCACTTAACTAATTTAGAGAAGTCAATCAGAGCTTACAAATTTTTAAAACCGGAAGTAAGGTAAAAGTGTCATTTAAAAAATCCATATCAGTGGTGACCATTGATCTGATTCATAAAAAGAACTGAGAAAAAATAATAGAAAAATGAAAAACATGAACAAAAAACATAAATAGAAACGAACATACAAAAAAAAAAACAAAAATCATCAAAAAATAGAGAGCATCAATCTCAAGCATTAATATCTATGACACCTAATCTGTTTCTTAAGATACTAAAAGTTTCAAATGCCAGTGGTTTAGTAAAAATATCAGTAAGGTCATTTTCAGTGGCTATATGGTGTAGCCTTATATCTCATTTAGTAACATGGTCTCTAATGATGTGGTGACTTATGTGAATATGTTTGGTCCTAGAGTGTTGAATTGGGTTCTTTAAAATACAAATGACCCTAATGCTATCATAGAGTATTGAAATTGTGCCTACAGGTAATCCTAAATCTAGAATTTATTTCTTTAACCATAGGACATGGGCCACATAACTTCCTAAGGCCTTGTAAAGGGCAACTGAGTTCTATTTTCTACTAGACCAAGAGACTAAAGATTGTTTTGTAAATTGATAAGTTTCATATGTGTTTTTTATATTAACCCAGCATTCTGCAAAATCTGAATCAGAATATCCTATGATTTCAAAGGAAGTGTTATGCCTAGGATATTATATTCCTAAGTCAGGGGTTCCTAAGAGTTCTTTTAGTAGAAATCAAGTGGCACTCTTTTTGATAATCCTAAAATTCAATACAGAGATAAATACTAAACATAATATCAGGATAGTTAGCAGTCAAGTGAAGAAGTGATCCAATTAATCCTCTGTATTTCTTTTAATTAAGCAATTTTTAATTTGATTCCTTATCTAACTGAACAGTGGAACTCATGGGAGTGTTGATTAGCTTAGCTTTATCCATTTCATATTTCTTAAAGATGTCCTTAATGTATTTTGATTAACTACAAAAAGTTCTATCATCATTCTGTCTTATTCTAATCTCATAAAGTAAGTCAGTTCTCCCATCATACTTATCTCAAATTTCTTACTCATTATTTTTGAAAATTTATCATATATATTGTTATCAAAAGATCCAAAAAGAATATCATCCACATAAATTAAGATGACGAGTAATTCATCTCCTAGATTTTTTAGAAACAGGGTGGTGTTTACGCTCCCCTTAATAAAGGTTCTTTCTAGTAGGAATGTGCTTAGCCTTTCATACCATATCCTGGGTGCTTGTTTTGTTCATACGATGCCTTTTTTAATTTGAACATGAGATTAAGAAATTATGAGTTTTCAAAACCTGTGGGTTGTTCAACATACACATCTTCTTTTATCACCCCATTCAGAAAGGCACTCTTAACATCCATTTGATATAGTTTGTATCCCTTAAAACAAGCAAATGCTAGTAACACTCTAATTGCTTATCTCTTCAAAATCTATCTCTTATATCTGATTATACCCCTTAGCTACTAATCTTGCCTTATTTCTCACCACTACTCTAGAATCATTCATTTTATTTTTGAACACCCATTTAGTTTTAACCACACTCTGGTCCTTAGGTCTTTCAACTAGCTTCCAAACATCATTCCTTACAAATTGATTTAGTTCTTCTTACATGGCTAAGATCCAGAATTTAACATATAAGGCTTGAATTAGGTTAGTGGGTTCAGTCATTAAAATAAAAATAGAGTGGTTTACCTCTTTTTTAAGCATATGCCTAGTTCTAACACATTCAGATGAATCTCCTAAGATTAATTCTTTAGGATGACTTAAAGAATATCTCCATTCCTTAGCCAAAGTGTTCTAAGGTTCTACCCTTTCCTCTATATTTATAGATTCTAATCTTTTGGTGACTTCTACAACCTCCTCTTCTTCTATCCTAGACCGTCCACAATTATTAGATTCATCAAATACAATATGAGTGGTCTCCTTAACTACCAGTGTCCTTTATTGAAGACTTTATAGGATTTTTAAATACTTGAGTAACCTAGGAATACTCCTTTATTAGATTTTGGGTCAAAATTTCCTAGTTGAGACTTCTCAATATTCAGAATGAACACTTTACTTCCAAAGACATGGAGGTGAGAGAGGATGGATGTCCTACCCTTCAAAACTTTAAAGGTGTCTTATTCAGTTTAGATCTAACATTCACCCTATTTAGAATAAAATAGGTTGTATTCACTACTTCTGTACAAAAAGTATTTTTGAAGTGAGTATTCAGCTAATATAGCTATAGTGGATTCTACTAGGGTTATATTTTTTTCTTTCTGCTACCCAATTCTACTTAGGGAACCTATGAGCTAAAAAGTTGTGGTCTATCCCTTACTCCTTATAGAAAGATTTAAATTTTTCATTCTCAAATTCTCCACCATGATTGCTATGAACGGTTAGAATTTCATAACCAAGCTTCCTCTGAATCCAAGTAGAAAAATACATAAATTTCTTGAATGATTCAGTTTTATGAGATAGGAATCTAACCCAAGTAAATCTTGAATAATCATCAACAATCACATACCCAAAGACTTTTCCTCCTAAGCTTGTAGAGCTGACAGGTCCAAAGAGATCCATGTGCAGCTTTAATATGGTGTTTTCAACCTTTCATCTATATTTATTTCATTATTATTAGATTTATTATCATTATCTTTATCATTATTATTACAAGTAGATTTTAATAATTTTTTAATGGTTATTAGTCTATGTATATAAGTCTAATCGATCATCACTTAAAGGAAAGCATGCTGGGCCACCCTTCTGTATAGGGTATTAACATTTTAACATCCATCCCAATTTAATTATAGAGTTGGCAGCTTACCTTCCATAGTTAAATACTAATACCATACACATTTATATAAAATGTAATAATATATATAATGCAATAAAACCTACATATTAATCCATAGCTTTAAAAAACCATAACTCCTATTTTACATGGTGAAATTCAATTAAACCATAGTCAAAATATGCATATAATCCACATCTATCATATATAAAAAGTTATACAATAAAAACTCATTAAACTAGAAAGAATGATTTTTATTGATTTAGGAAAAAAAAATAAATCAATAAAATTTAAAATTATTGAGAACTAAAATGATATTTGGTTTACATATAATGATTAAGATAAATGTCTGAATAAAATTGATGGATTAAAAAGCCCTGAACAACCTTCTCTCTACTCCCTCTCTCTTCTTTCATCTTCTTCCCCTTTAGTTCCTTCCTCGATAAACGTGAGGGAGTGATGGTGGGATGGGAAAATGTCAAGGTTAATGAGAAGTAAATATATAAAAAATATTGTTAATGGTCTAGCGTCGCGGTACTTAGACCTAACATCATAGCGATACATGTCAAACCTATAATTATTATAAAATAAAGACTCAAACATCACAGCGGTAATTTTTGGCACCACTCTGCTCTCAAACCTAGTGTCACACTGCTCACAAGCACTCTAATTAAAAAAAATCAAAATTTTAACACACTTTTTTTGTGTTTTCACAATCTACCTAACATAAAAAATATTATCCTTGACATTTTTACGAGCAAAAATAAATAAAATAATTTAAATTCATCAAATAAGTTAATACAACTCAAACTAAGAAATATGTTATAGTTCATTAAAATTAGTATTATTGGTCATTACTTCATCATTCAGTGCGTCCAATCAATTACAAGTTCATTCAAACAATCACATTCACACAAATTATTCCATCACTCAATATACTATATAATAATTATCAACAGATAAATTCAAATGCAATTAAAATTTTTAAGATAAGAAATTCTACCAGGTTATCCTCCAAGTGCATCCCTATCATGTTGCTGGGTTAGATAATAAACTTTAGGTCATACAGGTGTCAATATTAATGTAGCTGACTATTTAGGTTATCCTTGACTATCAATAACTCCTCTACCACATGTCTTACTCACAGACCCTTCAGTATATTCTCTAGATCCTATATTCCTCTATCTATAGCATTGCTTGGCTTATTCACCTCTTAATCCTAATCATATTCCTTATCTTTGTAGTGGAAAATCAACCATTCAGTTTTCTCAATGTCCCCATCTGAAACACTATCAAATCATCAAAAAATATTGCCTAGTATATCTCTTGCCATATTAGACAAACTCAAGAAATTAATCACACTTAAATCAGATCCTCTCTTGCTATCTAGAAACCTACTTCTCTTATTCTACTCTCTCCTAATCACATCATCTCTCGATCAGTTCTTGCTTATATCCTATAAGAACAGTGGAATGGCTAAATCAATCTCCACAATTCTAACTCTTTCCCTAACTCAAAAAACTCTTGAATCCTTAAAAAAACAAGTGGATGTCTCAACTGTTCTCCCAATACCCTTAGGAATCTATAACATTTCTCTTATATTGTATTGATCAACTGTGGATCATACCTTATAAGAGTAGTGAATTCAGCTTCATACCACATCACTATTATGTTCGCCTACTCCTCTCTCATTAAAGCCTCCTCTATTTACTATCGAGCTAAAAGAGGTACAAATCAGTCTTTGAAAATAATAATAAACTCTACCCATGAAATATTTGCATTAATTTTTCCCTAAAATTTCTCTCTACTGCTATATCCACCATCTCTCAACTTCTCTTTCAAATATAAACATAGCTAGTGGCACTTTTATTTTATCCAAGCACTATATGTTTTAAAATATTTTACCTATCCTCAACAACCAGTCTTCTTCTACATACGATTCCATAGCTCCCTTAAAAAATGGTGGCTTTAATTTATGAAAAATCTACAAAGGTCAAACCTCCACTAATTTATTATGTCCCATGTGCCTACTCTGAGCATCCCTTATTACTTATGCAAGCATACTGGCAAGCTACATCAAACTATCAGAACTCACTGGATTTGTGGTGTACTTTGACCATTATGTATATCCTGATCAGTATATTGCATCTATCCATTGATAAAATCTCTTTGCTAATCAATTAACACACTAACTCAATAAATATACATATATAATTTAATCAATTAAATATAAAAATGAAAATCATTACTATCTAACTTATATCCTGCTCATAATCAATTTATATAGCTCTCGTTATAATTCAATTGTTCCAAAAACTACTCTAGTACCAATTTATCACACATCTAAATCAAATTTAGAACAATTATATATTTATATTTATAATTAATTACGAGAGCTTCTATAAGTTATCAATATTGATCCACATATGTAGAGAAAGCAACTAATATCATTTACATCAAAATTTTTCAATATATTTATTTTTCGAAATCATATATATAACATTTAGAAGAACAGTGAAATCACTAATCTATCAATTTCTCCTAACTACAAAAGAATAAAAGAAACCATAAACAAAATTAAAGTAAATCTAATGATATCTAGCAAACTCACTCTAACTAGTTTTGACCCCTCCCCTAAACTTAAATAATTAAAATCCACATAATGAGCTAAACAAACTAATAGTAACTCAAATTCACTAAAGATTTCAATGTAAGGCTTAATAAATTAATATGCATGCATGCTCCAGTCAATCTATTTAATAGCATTAAATTTCATCAATGATAAGTTATCATTTATAAGGCTCAAAATAATCAATAACAAAAGCATGAAATCATTTCAATGAATTACTAGCCAATATGACATAAGAATCAATAAATCCATAAATAAATCATACTAAAATCATTCACACATCAGTAAAGGAATCACATCAAATAAGGGTCAATACCATTAGTCTTATCTGAAGTTACTAGATGGAAAAGAGGGGGGTGAATTGTGAAAACTTTTTGACAATAATTAAAACCTAAGCAGGAGTTCTAATTTTCTTTTATGCTTTTAAAATTTTAACATGAAAAAAGATTTAAACAACTTTTATTTCACATATTTTTCCAAGCAAATATTATGAAATAAAATGCATGCAATAATAAAAAGACAATAAGGAAAAAGCATACCGAGATTTTTATAGTGGTTCGGTCAAACCATGACCTACATCCACTCCCCGGAGTCCTCCACTCCGGGTATTTAACTACAAGCAATAGCTCTCCTTTTGCCCCCCTTGATAAGGCGGAGAAGCCCTTACAATACTCCCTTTTACCAACTCGGCGTGGCGGAGTGCCAAACTCTATTTTCACCCTCCTGGCGACGGCAGAGAACCTGCTCATTTTTCTCCCTCCTGGAGAAGGCAGAGTACCTCGAGGTCACAGATGTAGAAGATCCTTTCCCCTTGGAGATCCTCCCATAAATTCTTCTAGGACCACAGGAGGAGCAAGATGCAACAAGTTTGAAGCAACCGTTTGATCTCCCAAACAACGCTCACCTTCTTCTTCCTCTCTCAAACCCTAAAGAACTTCTCAAGAGCTCTCTCCCTCGGAATCCCTCTCTAACCACGTTCTCCTCTCTGATTCACACCATCAAAATATGACAAGTTTTACACATAAAAATGGGCTCCAAAATCCCTGAGATTTCAAAAGTAGCCGTTACTATCATACAATACGGTTTCTAATCATACAGTACGAAATGTATAAACAAACTTCGTCCTGGTACGAAGTGGTACGAACAATTCAAAAACATTCGTACAGTATGATATTAAATCGTATGATACGATCCACAATAATTCTATTCATATAGGATGATAGTTGGGACGATCAAACATCATCTCTGTTCATCGTATGGTATGATGTACATCGTATTGTACGATGAGACAAAACCCAAGAGATCTTCCAGGACGATCTTCGGGATAGTTATAATTCGTCTCTGTTCATCGTATTGTACGAATGGGTTCGTATAGTATGATGTTCAAATTATAATTAAGCCCGCATTTCTTGCACTAATCACGGGTTAAATTAAGTAATTATTTAAAATAAATCGTACCGTACGAACGTGTTCGTACAGTACGAACGACGCAAAATAACTTACTTAAGTTAAGACGATGGCTAGGGTTTTGGATTTGAACATATCGTACAGTATGATTATATTAGTACGGTACAATCTATTCACAGAATCATCCTACAAAGCTCTGATCGTACGGTACGAAATAATATCGCACAGTACGATCTACAGAGAAAGAAAAACTCTAAATTTTTCATTTAAAAACACTCTCCCCCTGTGTGTGTGCATGGTTGCTCAGACTTTTATGCATTTTGTGGCAAGACTCAAGAAAATAAAAATAAAATAAACAACAAAATACATTGCAGACTCATACTCCTAATCTACCCATTCTTGAGTCTTCCTGTCGTCCTGAGTAGCTTTTGATCTTTTCTGAAATATTAGTACTCACGGACAATAGCAAATAATATTCAATGAATCTCAAGATAATTCAAACGACATTATTTGTCATCATCCAAATCTCAAACTCGGGGTCATGAGTTGCAACATTATCTATCTTATTTATTATATGCATTGTATGCAATCAATAAATGTACCTACACCAATCATGATCTATCTATTAATGTTATATATTTACATTACAGTTCTATTTATGAATACTATCAATATGTGTATACTTCAATATATGATTCAGAAAGGTAGGACATCTAACTTTACAATGGTTTTTTCAACCTTTCATATATATTCACTTCATCATTATCACTTTTATTATCATTATCTTTATCATTATTATTATAAATGATTTTAAATAGATCATTAAGAGTCATCACACTGTGTTCGTCGGCATAATTGATCATCGGTTACAAACTACAATTGGGATAACTCCTTAAACCCTTTTTATAGAAAGGCCCTTTGGCTCACCCTCCTGCATAAGTATTAAAGTTTTAATAGCCAACCCAAATCAATTATAATGTTTGCAGTCAGTCTTCCTTGCTTAAATGAAAATATCAAACTCATTTCTATGAAATGCAACATAAAATGTAGTAATCTATATAATGTAATAAAACCTATATATGAAACTATAGCTACATAAAATCACGACTTCCATTTTACCCGATAAAATTTAATAATGTTACAATCAAAATATCTTTATAATTCACATCTATTATATAACAAAAGGTACACAATAAAAACTTAATAAATCAGAAGAAAATATATTTTTACAATTAAGGAAAGAAGAAATTCATAAAACTTAAAATTATTGAAAATTAAAAATGAGATTTGAATTACTTAGACTAATTAGGAGAAATATTTGAATAGAACTAACTGTTGAAAAAGCCCTGAGTAATCTTCTAGCTCCTCTCTCTCTTCCTTCCCATTCGGTTCCTTCCCCGACAAGTGCGAGAGAGTGAGGATGGCGTAGGAAAATGGTAGGGTTAATGAGAATTTAATATATATAAAAATGTTATGAGTGGCATAGTGCTACAGTGCTCAGACCCAACACTAAAATATTGTATGTCAAATTTAGAATTACTATAGAATAGAGACTCAAACATTGCAACATCAATTTTTAGCACCATTGTGCTATCAAACCTAGCACTGTAAAGCTCACAAGCACAGTGACGAAGCACTACAGTTAAAAAAAAATCAATTTATTTTTTTAACACATTTCGTATTTTCATATTCTAACAAAAGATATGTATGTAAGAGCTATTGCTTTATGTTCAAACATATGGTGATTTGACTAAAAACTTTCCTATTTCAATTGAATTACTTCAAGGATCAGCTTTAAGCCTATATGTTTTTTTCATTAGTCATGAAAGTTCTTACTAAACATTTACAAGAGTATGTTCTCTCGTATATGTGTTTTACTGATGATATTCTTCTTGTTCATAAAACTAGAGAGGGAGATGAAAGATAACTATAATTATCAAGGTCAACCTTAGAGTCTAAAGACTTTCATGAGTAGATTTAAAATCGAATATATGGGGTGTAATTTTATTGTAATAGATCACATTGAGGGATTGTAATTTGGGTGATCATGTCATTAATAAGAATATGCGTTTTAAATATATTAGGTCTATTGTTCAAAATAAGGAGGAAATAGATGAAAATATTATTAGCAAAATTTAAGATGGTTGAAGTGGAGGAAAAGGTCAAGCCCATTTTGTGATAGAAAAGTACCCCTCAAACTTAAGGGAAATTTATATAAGAAAGTGGTAAGACTTAAAATACTTTGTTTTGCAAAATGTTGGCCATTAAAAGAGAAACATAAAGTTAAATGTCATAAAAATAAGGATGTTTAGGTGGATGAGTGACTTCACTCTAAAAGATAGAATGCAAAACAAATATGTAAGTGAAGAGGTTAGAATAGCTCTAGTCAGAAATAATATTAGACAAAGCCGTCTTAAATAATTTGGACATATAAAACGTCAATCTTCCAATAACCCAATTAGGAGAATATATATATATTAATTTTGACAATTGTTAAAAAAAATTAGAGGCATATCTAAAAATATTTGACAAAAGAACATTAAGAATGAACTTTTTTTTATTTAATTTAAATAAAAAATTGACTCTTAATAAAACACAATAAAGAAAAATTTTCATATAATCAACTCACATAATTTAATAAAAACTTAATATTATTATTGTAAATATAATTTTGTAAATTCTCCACAAGCGAATAAATGAATAATAAAAAAATCCTTAAGAAAAGAAACCAATGTTTCCGTTAGCTACGTTTCAGCTTTGTTAAGAATTTCTTGATATATCTGAGCTCAATAATACCTTTTTTTTTCATCTATTGATCATTTAAATCCCAATTTATGAAATAAATATTCAAAGAATTAATCAAAATTTAGACAGTTACGAATTATGAAGCCCAATAAATTTAAAATTTTAAAAAATTTATAAAATCCAATTTTACAAGATTAGTACATACTACTTCAGTTTAATCATATTAACCCCAACTTTAAGTATAACTTTAAGCTAGATAAAATATCAAGACAATGTGTTCCCTTTAATATAACTAACCGTTGTTTGTGTACACAGGAGCTTCGTTGAGAGCTGTACAGTCTCGACTACTTAGGCTTCGTTTGGGACGGCTTTTTTATTGCTTTCTAAAACGAAGTTTTAGTTCAAAAATAAAAAAAAAATTGTACTAAAACTACGTTTTAGAAAACAATAAAAAAAGCCGTCCAAAACGAAGCCTTAAACCAGCATTTGCCCGTGGTGGCAATTAGAGATGGGGTGACTCATCCGAATCATTCACTCAACACTGATTAAAATTGAATATGACAACAATTGTTGAGAACCAGTCTACTTACAAAATAACTCAAAAGAAATTGAATGATTGGGATAAATCAACCGCATTTCCACAATAATCATGATAGCTGCAGAGCATCTGCAACCAATGCCTGTCTTCTAATATTTTTTTTGATATCAAAATTAACCATTCAAGTAGAATTGCGTCGATCATTCCTCTCCCTTGCATACCTTTCTTCTAGTATATCTTTTCTATCCCTACACAGTCTTTCTTCTTGTATCTCTTGCAGTTCATCATCTCCTCGTTTTCCTGCTTGCTCCTTCCAATAGGAAACCAGCTTTTTCAACCGAGCGATCTCCTTTGAGGAGACATTCCTGCTTGGATCATTTACAACACATCTTACTCTCGATGCATACCTGCCAAGATGCACCAAAACAATAGGAAGATGGCAAGGCAAAAAGATAAATAATAACAATGTCGTTCCATCTTTTGCATAAACTAGAAAATCATATTCACCACATAGTATTATAACCATATAATAAATAAAGCTAATGAATCGCTAGAAGTATCAAGAAAATGATAACGTATTCAGGTGATTGAGGAAGAACTTACGTAAGCGAATTGTATGTTTCTTCCAAACTTGTCTCCGCGGGAGACGCATTGACGAACATAAGTGTCTTTGCATTACCCCCTAGAGAATCACTCATGAGCATTGTCAACTTATGGTTCCTGTAAGGGATGTGTTGACCCTCAGAGCATAAGGCACTTATCACATCCCCAAGAGCAGAAAGCGATTTATTAATGCTTTGAGCTTCTTTTAACTGATTTCCCCAAGACCCAGACATTTTTATCCTTTCTGAACCAGCAAGATCTACAAAGCTAAGCTGCAAATTTGCAAATATAAAAAAAGAATCAATACATTTGTGAAGGGAGCGCGGAGAGCCTAATTGATGAGTCAAACAAAAGAATCAGTTTTTTCACTAATCAGAATGACTTAATTCATGATAAATTGACACAAGAAATTAGTTAATTATTAAATTAAGGAAATTTCGAACAGCAATAAATTAGATATATAATAATAAAAGTTTAATTACTGATTAATTTGACTCATACAAATGAATAAAAAAATATTAAAAATTGTTGAACATTATATCAATTATGTCAAAATATCAGCCTACTAAAAAATAAGATTACTATAGAGGCATCAACTGAAGTGAATTTACACTTAGAGAGAATTTAAAACAAGCATATATGTGAAAATATTCGAGTACCTCCAGTAACGAATAAGATTAGAGAGAGTAGACTTAGATGGTTTGGTCACATAAATGTTGGCCTTCCGATGACCCGATTAAGCTTTTAGATGTATTAAATTTGGCTTGTGTTAGGAAAACAAGAGTTAAACCTAAAAAGACTCGGCTAGAAAGTATTAGAAATGACTTTTTTTTATTAGAGTTTAAGGATAATTTGACATTTAACATAAAACAATGAAAAAAAATTTTCATGTTGTCAATCCCACATAGTGGGATAAAGGCTTAATGTTGCTTTCATATAGAGGCATCAATTCATAAGCAAAATAACATTAAGTCTTTGGATGTAGTAACTGCAGTTATCTTGACATCATAAGAACTAGACAAACAATGTAAAATCTTATTAACATTTTCAGAGTTTTATAGTTCTCTACTTAGTGCATGTAAGGATGTCACTATCTAGGCGAACTTAGTGTATATTTCAGATACAGTCTCGCTGGGTTTTATGCGAAAGAGTTCATAGGCATACAGTAGAATATTTAACCTAGACTGTTTAATTTCACTAGTTTTCTCATAGGTGATACACAACTTATCACAAATCTCCTTTCTCGTAGTACATGTAGAAACTCGAATATAATCTTCAAATTTTAAAGCACAAAAGAAACAATTCAAATATTTAGCATTTAACTATGCGAGTTCCCTATCCTCATAGCCCCATTCATTTAAAGGAATATCAATTTTGAAACCATTAACTACATGCGATGGAAGTGAATAACCAATTTGAATCACATGTCAAATTCTATAGTCAATAGATTGTAAAAAAGTAGACATGCGTATTTTCCAAAAATCAAAAGAAATAATTTCAAACAGTGGCGGATGGGTTATCGAATAACCCTCCGTAGTGTTACGATTACCAAAAAGAGTCATTGATCGTTCTTCAAAAGTTTTTTTTTTTAATTTTTTATTTTTTTTTTTTAGGAAAATGCATCAAATAGCATTAAAAAGAAAAGAGCTAAGAAATTATTACAACCCTACTGAGCCAAAAACACTAGATTCCTCCTTTAACAAAGACATGAATAAAGGAGGAATCTTATTAATACTAATGTCCTCCCAAATAAAATGGCTCATAATACCAAAGTTTGCACATAAATCAGCCAATTTGTTACTACTATCAACACAATTGAAAATGATGTTATTAAACTCACTAAATAGATAAGCATCTTCATACCTTGTATCTCCACTTTGTTAGGCCTTCTTCAAGAATTCCATGACATTATAATTGTCACCTTCTATGATGATTCCTTTGTATTTAAGCATCCAATCTTTCAACACTTCCTTAATGGATTGAGTAGCCAAAAGTTCCAAGGAAGAAATATCCCAATGGGTGTACAGTTTTCCAAATGCTAGAAGGAATCTTCCTTTGTGATCACGGAACACTCCTCCAAATGCCGGTATTATAAGAAGAAAGAAGTGAAGCATCCATATTTACTTTAAGCCAATCGGGTGGAGGGGGGTGCCAATGAGGGTAAGACAACCTTGAAGGTTGGTTGACATCCCATATACCCGAGAATCTACTAATCCCTTGGACAGAAATTGAAGCATAGCTTATTGCATTGGAAACAATATATAATGAGCTATCTTCCTTCCCATTATGTATAAGATTATTTCTGGACTTCCATGTAAGGTACACCACGGTACAATATAGATTAATCATAAATGGACTTAGGAGAGAAAGATGCTTACAACAATCTGATAAAGAATCAAATTCCTTGAAAGTAAATCCCCATTCCTTGATTTGTATAAGAACTTCCTTCAGCTTTTGACATTTAGCTATCAAGTGATCTCTGTTTTCAGCAACATTACAACTTCTCGGGCAAAGATTGATCCTTTGCAATCTTCTATGTTCAAGCAATTCATTAGTAGGCAAGCCATTATTATAAATCCTCCACCAAAATGTCTCCACCTTCGGATTAAGTTTAGCTTTTTTGATACAGCTCCAGTACAGTTCCGATTGAGTATGGTTTACCGAATTTTCAAAAACCATAGATGATAAGGATCTTCCATTGACCTGCAATAAGAGTTCCATTTTATCTCCTTCCTAATCACTTGGGAAAATGGTTTGTATAATTAGATTTGCAAGGTCTTCACCCATAATTCTTCTCATTTGCTCCACGTTCCAACTTCCATTTTCTAAGAGGTTGGAAACATAAAATCTGCTATCATCTAGAGGAGTAACAAATGTTGGCCACTTGTTAATTACGATTACCAAAAAGAGTCATTGATCCTTCTTCAAAAGTTTTCTAAAATCTTGTTTTTGAAACCCACTCTGATATCACTTGAAAGTTCATGAAGGTTGTTAAACCTTAAGGAATTAGCCCGAGACTCACTAAGAGGGATGAATTGATAATTTTTAAAAAAATTCCAATTTCAAAATAACAATGACAATATTTTGGAAAAATATTGTAGAAATTAGAAATATTAAATTCTAATTGATTGCAAAGGCGAATGAGTTTAGCAAAAATATTAATTTCTCTACGATGATTTTTAATTTATGAAACTAAACGATAATAACCAATTTTCCAAGAAGTTACAACAGAAATAAAATGTAAGAAAAATAAAAGTGCAATAAAAAAACATACAAGAGATTTTTATAGTGATTCGGTCAACCATGACCTACGTCAACTCCCGGAGTCCACCGCTTCAGGTATTGCACTAATCACTAAGTGACTCTCTTTTTGCTCCCACAGTAAGACAGAGAAGCCCTTATAGACTCACTTTCACCAAACCTAACGTGGCAGAGTGCCGGATGCTATGTCACCCTCCCGGTGACGGCAACGAACCTTGAATCATTTTTCTCTCTTAGAGAAGGCAGAGACCCTCAACTCTTTTTTCTCTCATAGAGAAGACAGAGTACCTCAACTTTATTTTCTCCCTCTTAAAGAAGGCAAAATACCTCAAGGACTTGACCTAGAAGCCTTTCTCCCAAGAGAACTTCCAAAGACTCACCAAGGCCATAGGGGGAGCAAGGGTGTAACTAACCCGGAACAACCGTGTGATCCTGTCACAGTCCTTCATGCTCAATCTCACCTTCTCCTTCCTCTCAAACCATGGATTTCTTAAAAGTTTCTCTCAGAGTCCCTTCAACAGTCACACAATCCTCTCACATTCTCAAAGAGAATCTTCAAAACTTGCTTAAGTATTAGGCTTCAAGAAACCCTAAAAAATCTAGTTAGCCATCACTATTCGTACAGTACGATTCTAGTTCGTATAGTACAATAATTTCAAAACTAATTCCGTCCAGTACAATGTAAACAATTATTTAAACAAATTGTTCAATTAATTCGAGCACATCATACAGTACGATGAAGAGATCGTCCAATACGATCTGTTTGATTTCCTCTATTTATACAAGATGATTCCCGGGATGACTAAAAATCATCTTTACTAATCATCCCGTACTGCTCTCATCATATAGTACAGTTAGTATAATATGAATATCGTAGGTACAATTAGTTCAAAAATCATATGGTTTCATTTGGTACAATATTTGGGACGGCTAAATTTCATCTATGCTAATTGTTTGGTACGATCAATATTGTACGGAACGATCGACTATTATTAATTAAATCATGATTTCATTGACTAATTATGGGAGATAATTTAAGAAAGATTTCAAATATTTGTACAATACAATTAGCATCTTACAGTACAATTAGTTCAGAAATCAAATTCTGACGCCTAGGGTTTTCATATCGCAACGAATCATACAGTATGATCGAGATCGTACTATACGATTAGTTCACATAAACTAATTTTTCAATTAGCTGTCAAGCCCATTCTTTCTATATTGATCGTACAGTACGATTGTTAGTCGCATAGTACGATTAGTACAAAAATTTAAACCTTTAAAATTTATATCACTCACTGTGTGTGTGTATATAGTCACCCAATTACATACACTCTTATGTGACCAGACTGAAGAAATTGAAAATTAAAAAAAAAATAATTTACAGACTTCGTTACTTGACATTCCTATTCTAACCATTCTTTAACTTTCACTAGCCTTGAGCAATGCATGTCTTATCTGCAATGTTAGTGCTCACAGACAGAAAAAATATCTAAAATATTTAGTAAGAACAGTAACAATTCAATCAATAATATTTGTTATCATCAAAATCACTAACTAGAGATTTTGGATTGCAACACAATATTATTACAAGGATCATTTAAAATCATAAGCATTTATGACTTTTTATTATTTAGAGAAAATTGTTGTATTATATTTTTGGATCAATTTGTTTATTCAATTAGATAAGTAATAAATTAAAACTATAAAGGAAACAAAAAATATTTATAATAATAAATATATTCGCTTATCTATACATTTAATTCGAGCTTTTGGAAATCACTTTATTAACAATATATAGAATTATTTATTGATGAAAAGTTCATCCTAGGCATAGTTGAAAGCTCTTTTTTTAATACATATAATGTTCTCAAGCTTATATTGTATTTTTTTTATTTGTTTGAAATCATATGCCTCGATCGTAAAGTTTTAGAACAAACATTTTCACTGAACAAATGACCTCTTATCAATGAATTTCTATGCATGAGTTGCTTAACTACCACATGCACTTTTATCCTCCTTAAAGGTTCTGGGACGAAATAATATAAAGTATGCACTTGCTTGGCTAAGCCCTCAAATAAGATGACTTATCCATTAATGTTATTTACACACATTATGCCATGCCAACACATAACATTAATAACGCCAACATATCTTTGGCATACCATTTTTCTTACTAGGCACCAAACAATTCTTATGGCATTCGTCTTCTCAAAATTAATTAAGAACATATGATGATCCTTTTGCATCTTTTTGAGCTATTTCATTATTTTTCTTTGAACAAAAATGGTTCAGTAGTCAATCTTTATAACATGGAACTAAATTTGTTTTTAAATATAGACAGATTTTCTAGGTCTATATTTCACTGCTCTGTCCCATAACCTCATTAAATGACTCATAAATTTAATTCTTATTCAATTATTACAATTCTAAGCATCACTTTAATTCATAATTAAACATGAAAAGGAGTATGCTAAAACTTAATTAAATGCTTTTAGTTTTAACAAAAAATAACAAAAATTAACATATAATGTAAGATGAAGATATAGTATAATTCATTTATATATTATGACATCTTTGAAATAATAATAATAATACATTAATATTACCAAAATTTTTATGCATGCATATTATATATAATTGACTTATTATAATAAGATAAGATATAACAAAATTTTTATAATACCTCTCTCCTATATTTAAATATCTTTCTAATTAAAAAGAAATTGACGAATTAGATATAAATGAAATATCTTAAATCATTTTACATCTAACAATAGAAAATCAAAATTGAACATAATACCAAAACTAAATATTGAAACCCTTGAAACTATCAGAATTACAGAAGCTGAGATTTTCAAAATGGGAGTGAAACCGAAACAAAAATTTAAAGCCTTGTTCAAGTTAGTCAGGATACTGTAAGTGCAAGTAACAACAAAATTACAGCATTATTGAAAAACTTCACAGAATGATTAATATTCTTCAAAATATCTTATAAAAAAATAGACATTAAACGAAGTTAGCTTTTCATAGTATATGCAAGCGTACCTTTCCTCTTGCAACAGTTTGTGTTTGACGATTGGTACTTTCAATTATGATGGATAATATCAAATGTGATCTTGAACTTTCATCATTCATTTGGGTTCCAGCCACGTGTCTTTGCTCTGACCCCCTTAGAATGACAGCCATCAAGTCTTTGAAGCTCGACACTTGTAGATATGAGACATTTTCTATAGAAACCATCCCCTACATTGAAAAAAAAAAAAAAAAAAAAAAAAAAATTTGAAAAAAACAACCATATATAACCTTTAAAACTTTCTCATATTTAAAAGATGGTTTAACTTAAAAAAAAAACATGCATTCCGTTTTTTGCATATCGTTAAGTAGTGATAATGATAGCGTTTGAATAAGGAAGCACTTTTACCATCAGCAGAATACGCTATCAATAAATTTTCAAGATAAGAGACAAAGGATTGTGGAGGTAAATAAAAAAAGTTTATTAGAGAAAACCAAGTATAGTTAGACTAAAAATTAGGTTTGCACAGAGAAATGAAATGATTTAAACACTGATGAAGATTTTGTATGTGTGTAGGATTGCCTTAAGGAATAGGGTTATAATGTAGATCTATACAATGCAGAAAATGTTGCAACACAAACTATTAACCAGAAAAATTATTTAGTACATTGATGAAAAATCAAAAGATAACAGAATTCAACTCAGAGAAAATTTATAAATCTAATAGAAATTAATGACTACAGTTAAAGATCAAGAAAGTCACATGCATCACTAGAAGTCCTGCAATTGATATAAAACAATATAATAACAAATCTGATTGACCATAATCTGGGATTCAAAAACATAACAAGAAAAACATTTAGAAAAGAGAGAAAAGAGAGGAAAATTGTCAAAGATTATTTTGTCTGGATTTGAAATAACATTTGACAAAAAAAGTTGAATATAATTAAGGATTGACAAAACAATGTTCATCACCATATTATAGCAAATTTCTCCAGGCAAAACCAAGCTTTCAAACCCATAACAAGAAAACATTGAGCAAATGAAACAAGAGTTAAAAAAAAAATGGAAAAAAAATCACAGGAATACATGCCTCCTCAAACTAATACCATGAGAAAACCACACCTAGAATTCTTCTAGATTCTTACTTGATAAAAAAAATTGATCTCAGAAGAATGATTTGCACATCTGACTAAAAAATCAGGATCGTCGATTGGCCTAGCCCAGGATGAACCAGCCATTTGGCTAGGTAGAATCAGAGGCAGCAGTAGGAGGAATTTCGACCACCTTTATGGGCCCAAAGGAGCTATTACTCATTATGTATGGAGGAGGAATAAAAGGGGAGTTTTTAGGAATGTTTTTAGATGCGTTTATTATGTGTGATGGCTATTTAAGGGGGAGCTATATCAGGGTTTTCATCCTTATGTGTGCTAGGTTTATTTTTCCTCTTTTGGGTGTGAGTTTCCTAGCGGCAGTTAGGGTTTGTGGGAAAGCCGATCTACCTCTCGAAAAGTAGATCAATTGTATCTTTCATTAAAGTTAAGAGAGTAATAAAAAATAAGCCCCCATATTTGTGTTCCTGCATTTTCTTCTTATCTATTTTGTTGTCTTTGCTTCAAAGTCGCATCAAATTAGTATCAAAGCAAGATTTTGGAGTGATGACAGCAAAAAAGATGGATGTGTTGGAAGGCGAAGTACAACAAATCAAATTTGGGATGGAGAAGAAATTCTCAACCAACGAAGGAAGTTTTTCTTCCATGGAATATCAAATGGAGAGCCGATTTTGAGGGTTGGATAGATGATGAAGAAGCTCATCGAGATGCAATCCAAAACTCTAGTGGCAGTTCCGATTACAAACCCTAACAAAAATTTGATTGGGATTCCCTTAGTTAAATAGAAGGGAAAGGAAATAGAACGAGAGGAGTTCGGCGAGGAGAGTTTCTTTCATCAAGAGCCACCTTCTAAGGCTCATATAAGGGGCGGATTAGGGTTTCGGGACAGCAAGGGAATTTTTTGGTGGAGGTGGTGGGTGGCCAACCACTATGGGAGACTTTTCGGGCAAAGGGGACCAGGTGACCGGAGATGGAGGGGGTTGAGCCAAGCAATGGGGATCGAGTCTTGCAAGGAGAATGGAAGAAAGGTAAGATTCCCACCCTCGATACACGGGGATAACCGTTGGAGGGAGAGAAAGTTGGTTTGGAGATGCTAGGGTGAAGAAGTTGAAGATGACAATATTTAAATAGGAGGATGCCCATAGGTGGGTGTACCGAATGGAGGGGTATTTCGCATTAAATAATTAAATGAGGAGGAAAAGCTTACAGTCATAAGGCTATGTTTGGAAAGAAAAATCCTAGCTTCATTCCAATGGAAGGAAGCTGGATATACGATCCTCTCTTTGGAGGAGTTTAAGAATAACTTGATGGAGCAATTTTGAGCCAATTGGGAAGGAGACCTACACGAGCAAATTATTGCCCTAACTCAGGGTGAGACCATCATGGAGTATAAGGAGAGATTTAAGTTTCCCAGGGAAGTTGAGGGGAATTTCGGAGGCAGTGTTAGAGGAAAATTTCAGGAAGGGCCTAAAGCCTGACATACGAGTAGACCTTTGATTATTGAGGCCGAGGAGGTTGAGGGAGACAATGGAACTAGCCCAGATGGTGGAGGATCGAAGAAAGATGGAGAGGAACAGTAGAAGCAAAGTAAAAGGAGGTTCCTATAGGAGTGCCTCGACTTCACTGGCACTAAGGACCCAAACGGTGTCATTTCAGCATGAGGCACCGAAGGAGAAAAGTGGGGGAGTTTGCCCTAAGGCCAACTTGAAGGGCCTCACTAAGGCAGAAGAGCAGGACAAGAGAGTGAAGGGTTTGTGCTTCTAATTTGATGAGAAGTATGCACAAGGCCATCAGTGCAAGGACATCACCCACACCTTGATGTAATGAAAGTGTCCCTTAACTTAGTGGTGGGATTTACTCCAAATCACACCATGAAGGAGAGGGGATAGATCGGGAAGTGTCTAGTGGTGATATTGGTGGATGGTGAGGCTACTCACAACTTAATCTCAAATTAGGTCATGGGCCAGTTGAATTGAAGTTGATGGATACAAGGAGCTTTAGTGTCATGATGGGGATAGGGAAGGTGTAGAAGAGTCGGTGGATTTACACGAGATTGGTGCTGACACTCTAGGGCATAAAGATAGTGGATGATTTTCTTCCCTTGGATTTATGGAACACTGATGTGATCTAAGGATGAAGTGGTTACAAACGATCAGAGAGATGAAGGCACACTGGAAATCTTGACTATAGAGATTCAGGTGGAGGTGAAGAGGGTGGTGCTGCGAGTAGATGCCAACCTATGCAGGATCATGGTGTCACTCAAAACCATGGTCAAGGCGATAAAGGGAGCAAGACTAACCTACTTGGTTGAGCTGCAGAGTATGGAGGAGATCCAAGATTCAAAGCCGATCAAGGTCCTTGAGTTTGTACATCAACTTTTGTAGTAGTTTCTTGAGGATTTTTAGCAAATAGCATATTACCACCACCTAGGGAACATGAGCATGCAATTACCTTGAAGGAGGGTCACTATGACTTTTGGTGATGCCTTTCGGCCTTACCAATGTTCTAGCCACTTTTCAATCTCTCATAAACAAAGTTTTTCAACCCTACCTCAAAAAGTTCATCTTGGCATTTTTTGACAACATCCTAGTCTACAATCATATGAAGGAAGAGCATGTGGGTTACCTAAGGACGATACTAGAGACTTCGAGAGAGCACTTGATATATGCCAATTTGAAGAAATGTTCCTTTGCATAGCCACAAGTGGAGTACCTAGGACATGTGGTGAGCAGAACAGGGGTATTAACAGACCAGTCCAAGAATGAGGCTATGTTGGATTGGTCTTTACCTAAGAACCTGAAGGAGTTGAGAGGGCTTCTTAGGTCTCATATGGTATTATCGAAAATTTGTGCGAGGGTATGGCACGATAGCATGGCCACTGACTTAATGAACGTTTAAAATTGCGCAATAAGAGGCGCGTCTCAACGCAATTTGGTCCATTTAAGCCTCAAAGCCCACGCAATAAGTTCAGTTTATGAGGCTTACGCCTCAAGTTTACTGAGGCGCGCCTCACCTCATATAATTAAGGCGTCGCCCCTCATATAATTAAGGCGTCGCCTCTAAAAAAATTAACCTAATTTTTTTTTTCAGTTTGGCCCCCCAGTTGTCGACGTGGCGCGCCTAGTGAGATGTCGACGTGGCATCAACATTTAAACCCTGGTTTAGGTCGAATGGAGAGGCGACGTTTAGATTTTCGAGTTCCAGCAAAAATTTGAATTTTCAAGCATTCACTCCGGAGCAATTTCAAGCATTCTTCACTCAGTTTCTTCTAAGATGTCGTCACCCACAAAGAGAAAGGTAACTTAAAGCTATGTTTTCTGTTCCGTACTGCGTATTTTATGGTTATGCTATGCGTTGACATCAACATTTAAATGTTTGATACTTTGATGTCATCGTGTTTTCTCTGTATTCAGGGTTTATGATGAATTTATGTTGAAATTTGAAACAAAAAACCTAACTAAATTTTAAGCACCGAGTAACATATGCGTAGGCTGTGCGTACGCAATGCGTCTTTTGTGCGTATTCTATGAGTACACGTTGCGTTATCCTTGCTTATATTGTGCGTACTTTATGCGTGCGTATAATTTGCTGCCATATTTTCTGCAATGTGCGTTCTTGTGCGTATGTTATGCATATACTATGTGTGATCAGTGCTTATGATGTGCGTATTGTTTGTGTTTGTATAATTTGCTGTCATGTTTCCTGTACTGTGCGTGTTTTGTGCGTAATATATGAGTATTTTATGCGTACACTGTGCGTGACCGTTGCTTCTGTTCTGTGTATGTTTTGCGTTTTTTGTGCGTGTCTCATTTACTTATTTTTTATTTTTTATTTTTTACAATTTTCAGATATATGTTCGTCCAATTACCTATCGATGCTATGTTTCTTCGTTTCGAACAATCTGTGATAATTTTGCTTAGCAAATTACTCCTGAAGTCAAGGACACATTGAAACGTTTAAAGATGATACAGTTTTTGGAATTTTTTGGATTTGAGCAAAATGTCCTTCTTATTTATGAGCTGATCTCAAAGTGGGACATTTCAAAATAATGCTTTGTTATAAAAGGTCAACCCATTCCTTTCACTGCTGATGAAGTGGCCCTTCTTACTAGTCTGTCAAATAAAGGAGAAAAAATATCCTGGCATTCCTTAGCACATACTTCTGTTACATCAACAGAAATAACGACAGACATGATGGAGTTGAACAAGCAAACCCCCCAGAGACAATGTTAAGAACGTTTATCATGTATTTATGTTCAAATTTACTTTTTCAACTTAACAACTTCAAAACCACTCGATTGATTCAAAGAATAGCAAATAATCCAGATGTTTTTTTGTCAATAAACTAGGCTAGTTCAATTAGGGAATTTTTAGTTGGAGAGTTTAATAAGGCCTCCTCCAAGATTTCAAATAAGAAGTCAGCAGGTTACATCAACGGTTTTGTACCTCTGCTAATTATGAGTGCTAAGTGCTAACTACTAAATTCATTCAAAATTTTATTAGCTCAATGTGAGTGCTAAAGTTTTCTTTCATCTTATGCAGATTTGATTCCTAGAGCATACTACTATTCATGCTCCTATGTATGCTGACAAAAGATCCCGTTTTCTTCGATGGGCCGATGATATTGTATATACTACAGAGATGATGACTAACTTATTTGCTAATATAAGGAAAAGTCAAATTTGTAATGTCCTATAGGCAGTTTCCCAGGCTGAAATGGATATGGTTAATGTCGAGAAATATACATCAGATAGCCCTCCATCCCCTGATTCCCCTCATGAAATATCCACCCATGAAAACAAACCCCCCAATCTCCCCATCATTCCCCACCTCCTCAGCAAGACTCCCACCAATCTCCTCAACAACCACACTTAAGTTTTTCGGCTGAAACACTTCAGTCTCTACAAGAAACAATAATCAAATCCTGCCAAAAAACATGCACAAAACTTTTTCGAGAATTTGAAGACAAGCTGAGCACAAAGTTTGAAGATCTAACTGAGAGCGTTGGAGTTATTGAGGTCAAGCTCAATAATTACATTGATCAGAGCAAAATAGCTCCTCAGAAAAGATATGTTAGCTACTCTTTATCTTTCAATAAGAGACATAAATCAGATATACCTCCCCACAGCCCCAATGAACCAAATGAGCCAATCCCAGCAGAAATGCAACTTATTCCAAATACAAATCCAAATGAACCAATACCAGTAGATAACATTCAAATAAAACCTGTAACTTATGTTTATGCAGATGAAATAGAAAATTACAAAGGTCTTCTGTGTTTGACTTCTAAAAAGAGAAATTTTGTGCGAGAAAGTTTGAAAAATTACAATAGAAGGTAAAAAAATTGCAACTTAATTTTTGTTTGAATATATGTATGCATATGGTATGCGTGGGTAATGCGTATGATATGCGTGGGGTATGCGTATGATATGCGTGGGTTATGCTTATGAAATGCGTATTTAATATTTTTTTTGTAGGGACGATAGTATTGTGTTTGTTGTTAACGTTCTTATTTCCAGATCTGATATTGATGATTTATTAAGCGACATTTATTTAGGCAATGAACATGTAGATATTTTTTCCCATCTCTTAGATGAGAAGTATAACCTTATGCCTGACAAGTACTATAAATTTCTATACATCTCTCCAATCTATTGGGTTAGTAACTTAGTATTCAATTTATCAGTTTAACTATTGTATTAGTAACTTAGTATCCATTTCTTAGTTCTTACGTTTACTGCTTGCACTTGCAGAATAACAAATGGATAAATTGTCCAAATTGCAAATCGAACATATAACCGAGCTTTCTGTTTCTTCAAACAACATTTTATTACGACCAATCATTGAATCCAATCACATTACCCTTCTGGTTGGTTTGCTGGAAGAACAAAAGTGAAAATTTTATGACTCGTTAAAACACCGCGTCAAAGAGCATAGACTTGTTGTTCCAAAAATCTTAAGTTTTAGATGAATATGAACTCTTCAATTTTTAAAAAATTTACAGAACTAATCCTTGCTCTACGTATATTTCAGCTTAAAGTCCTATATTCTGACACGAAAGGAGCTTTTAATAGTGATATAAGAAAATAGAAGCTTTCTATCATTAAAGGTGTACCAAAATAGAAGAACTCTATAGATTGTGGAATAAATGTCTGTAAATATATGGAAAGAATAAATCTTGAAGGCAACACTAATTGGACTGATAGTACAAATTGGCAAGTAGACATGCCAAAGTATAGGACAGAATTTGCATATGAAATATTTTGTAAAACGTTGAAAAAATAACAGTTTTTCATTGTGTATAAATATTTGTTATAAACGTTGAAAAAATAACAGTTTGGCGTTTGCATTTAAAGATTAGTGTTTGAATTTCTTATTTATTTTAAAGGAAAAAATAATAATTTTATAAATGATTTTGAAAATGGTTTTGAAACGTTTTTAAATAATACGCATCACGAAGGCACAAAATACGCATTAAGTACGCATAATACACGCACAAAAAACGCACATATTACGCATATAGTACGCATAGAATACGCATAAAACACGCACACATTCTATTAAATGTTTTAGGTTACTTACATTTAGTATGGACTGAGGGGCCGTGACATGAATAATAATTTTCGTTAGCTGTGGACTGACGGGTGACAGATATGATTGGGAGGGTGGGTTGAATTTTTATGAGCCATTATTTACAATTTATTGCTTATTATTGCTCAACATTAAATTTTTCACTATATAATGCGAGAACGCTTGCCTTATGGTAACCCATGGTTTTTTCAAAGAGAAGTAATGCATGCTTGACAGAAGGTTTGATTTTTTGCTTCAGAGCTTAGTCCAAGGTTGCTGTTAGATTTTTATTCTTTTGAGGATGAACATTTCAAAATTAGGTAATCCTTAGCCTCAAATGAATCACAATCTACCATCAGCCTTAGACTTCGCTCTTAACTCTTAAGTAAAAAATCTTACCTTCTGTTAAACCTGCATTACTTCTGATTGACAATCATGTGTAAACATCAAAGCAAGCTTCTCTTATAATTATTTTGGTTTAATATTTCTAATAAAATGTACATAGGTGATAGGTTATAACTGCTACAGGAATTATGATTGATGTATTGTCAAATATAAATCATCTTTGACAACCAAGCCTTCCATTCATTACCGCGATACTTATCCTCCTCCCATGAAATTGATGTCAATAACTTGTAAACATAAATATCTCTCCTGACCAGGTATATGTTAACAAGTTATTGGCATCAGGAATATGGGAAGAGGGTAAGTATCGCAGTAATGAAGGGAATGCTTGGTTGTCAAGATGATTTATATTAGACAATACATCAATCATAATTCCTGTAGGAAAGTTGATGTTGTTGAAGATGTACATTAAGTTCTCTTGTAAAATTGTATTTGTTATAAATGTTCTTTTATTTGCTCTTATATTTTTTATATTGTACATAGTCATTAAAATTGTATTTATTAAATTCTATTAAATGTTCTTTTAATTATTTTTAATTTTTCAAAATACGCAATTTTGACGCAGAGAGTATACGCATATTATACCCATATATTATGCATAGTATACGCATAGAGTACGCACAATATAATAATGAACACGTCCAATACTCATACTATACTCAGAAAATCATATGTTTTATTAACTATTAATACAAAATCATACATTAAGTTATAGCTGCTCCAAAACACGCAATGTTCACGCAGATAGTACGTACAACATACGCATGGTGAACGCATTTCATACCCATATATTACGCACAATATACGCATAAAAAATGCATAACATACGCAGAAATACGCATAGAATACACAGTGTTCTGCTTTATCGACGGCTCGACATTATATAATACTGAACACATCCAGCACGCATATAAAACCCTAAACTTGTTTGCTTGGAGGTTTATTCTACTGCGAGACTGCAAGTTGGGCTACTGTCTTCTTCGTCCGACTGGCGTACGCTTCTGTCTGAGGCTGCTGTCTCCTCCGACCTGCATCAGGTCATAGAAAAAATTAGTAAGAACTCGTTTGCTTCCTATTTTTCTCAATCAGGATGGTAAGAAATAAAGATAAGGCTGCATCAGGTCATAGAAAAGATCCAGCATGGAAATATAACACTCAGGTGGATGTAGGAGGCAGTGATAAAATATATGTCTATCTGAAATGCAATTACTATGATAAAGTTGTGAAAGGTGGTGTGACTAGGATGAAGGAACACCTTTCAGGTTCTCACAAGAATGTTGCTCCATGCTCCAAAGTTCCTGATGTTGTAAGGGATGAGATAAAGTCATACATGAATAAGTCTACCACATCAAAACATCTTGCACAGAAACAATTTGAGGATAGAGTTGATGCTGGATCTTACTACGGGAGTGAGTGCAGCGTTAGAGATTCATCTTCTTCTATGAAACCCATTTCATCTAGGGGTGCTAGAGGGCCTATGGATCATTATATGGTTGACACATCAGATGATAGGCCTTCTACTTCACAGAAGATGGCCCCAGAAAATGCAAAGGAGGTGCGGAGAAGAGTGTGTGAGGATATAGGTAGATTCTTCTACGAAAATGCAATTCCATTTAATGTTGCAACATCACCTGCTTATTCCAACATGATTCGTTCAGTTGGAGCATTTAGGAGAGGGTTCAAACCTCCAACCATGTATGATTTAAGAACATGGATTTCGGAGGAGTTGGAAAGCACTGATAAAAGCATTGAATAAAATTAAGAAGACTTGTGCCCAAACAGGAGTAACAATTATGTCAGATGGGTGGTCTGATATCAAACATAGAAGTTTGATCAACATCCTCATTAATAATCCTTATGGTACCATATTTTTAAGGTCAATTGAAGCATCTGATTAGGTCAAAGATGCTGAGTTCATATTTGGATTGTTAGATAGCATTATTGATGAGGTTGGAGAACATTTGATTGTACAAATTGTGACAGATAATGTATTTTACTGGACTCCATATGCTGCACATTGTATATATCTGATTCTTGAGAATCTTGGTGAGCTACCTCAACATAAAAATGCACTCACTAAAGCCAAAAAAATTAACCAAGTTTATTTACAACCACTCTTGGGTTCTAGCTCTTATGAGAAAGTTTTCGAAGAAAGAAATTCTAAGGCCAGCCGCAACAAGATTTGCCACTGCTTACTTGACCATAGAGAGAATGTTGGATGCACGACAACCTTTAGAGGCTATGTTCACATCTACACAGTGGTTGAGTTGTGCTTGGGCGAAGAAGGCTGAAGGAAAAGAGATTAGAAAGATTGTTTTAAATGACAGATTTTGGCAAAGTGTTTTATATGACATTACAACCACTAGACATTTAATTTATGTTTTAAGGATGGTGGATGCTGAGAAGAAGCCTGTAATGGGTTTCATCTATAATGCTATGAATGAAGCCAAAGAGATGATAGCCTCAAACTTAGGAGGCAGTGAGGGAAGCTTTAGGAAAATTTAGAATATTATTGATGATAGGTGGGAACTACAGCTTCACCGACACTTGCATACCGCTGGCTACTACCTAAACCCTCAGTATTAATATGCAGAGAACAAGTCTACAAACCCTGAAATAAAGTTGGGATTATATCATTGCATGGATCGTCTAATAAGTGATGCAACTGAAAGATCAAATGCTGACTTGCAATTGGTACCTTTTAAGAACAAAGAAGGTATTTTTGGATTACAACAAGCAAAAGATACAATTGCCAAACAATCTCCAGTTGAGTGGTGGATTCAATTTGGTGATGAGACTCCAGAATTACAGCGTTTTACTGTGAAAGTTTTGGGCTTGACATATTCTTCATCTGGCTGTGAAAGAAATTGGAGTACATATAACCAAGTACATACAAAGAGGAGAAATCGCTTGTCGACATTGAGGATGAACTCACTGGTGTACATTATGTACAAAAGGAGACTCAGAGATAAAAATTTGAAAAAAAAAGGATTAATGGATGATGAAGATCCTTTGCTTTGCGATGATGTGGCATCTGATGATGAGTGGTTTGTAGATGAAATTGAAGTGATGCCGTCTGAATTACAAGATGAAGATTTAAATGTTGATTTCTTTGATGGTCTTAAAGCATCCACATCCACCACAACTCAAGAACAAATCAAAAAAGGTATATAAATAATATAGTTTTCTTTTCTTAAACTTTTATTAATGTATTACACTATTATTCATTATGATATTGTTCAAAAATTTCTACTATTTAGGGAAGAGGAAGATAACTAATAATGAGGAAGAAGAAGCTGATTGGGAGATATTGGACTCTATAGGAAAGGGGGAAGAGGAGAGAGCAGTTCATCATAATGATGATTCAAATGAAGACCCCCTTAGTGATGACTGATGAGTGATGACAGTGCGGATGACTTATGAGTGATGACAGTGCTGCACTGCTGATGACTAGTGAGTTCTTATGTGATATGTCTCACTTATTTATTCTCAAAGATGTGGTAAGTAGCATTTTTATGTTTTATATATTATTTACTCATTAGTATATACAAAAATTATTATTTTATATTTACGCAATTTCTTAATTTTGAGGCTTACGCCTCGCCTCACGAACGAAAAACGCCTCAATACCCGAATACGCAATAGCAGAAAAAGAAAAGTTTAAATTACGAAAAATCAACAACACAGACCTTCGAGCAACTGAAGAAAGCTATGACCAACGTGCCGATATTAGCACCTCTTGACTTCAACAGACAATTTGTAGTGGAGAAAAATGTATAAGGATACAGACAATGGACAATACTCATGCAGGATCATCAGCTCATTGCTTATTTCAACCAGATGCTCACAACCACGGTAAGGCTCAAGTCTATCAAGTGGGAGCTGATAGTGATTGTATTAGCCATCCAAAAATAGTGACCCAATTTGTTGAAGAGATGCTTTATCATCAAGACAGAACAAACAAGTTGAAGTTTCTACTAGAGCAGATGATAGTAGAAAAGAGAATAAGTGGTGGATATCCAAGTTACTTGGATATGATTTTGAGCTTTAGTATCGATCAGGAATGGAGAATCACACCGTCTTCACTGCACTCGACTTTCATAGAATTCATAAAGTCATTTTGGAGCCCCTGGAAGTAGAAGGGATGTACCGAGAGAAAACAAAAGCATAAGAGATACTAATCAAGTAGAATGATTTGTCAGAGTACAAAACTACACAAGGGAAATACAAGATGATTAGGAGATAGTTCTCATACTTCCACCTTGAGAACAAGGGTCATCTTTTGGGCAGAGTATTGATACACGGGGGGGTACTACGCCAGCCCAAACAATCCAAGGCAAAATCAGGAGCAAAAGAAGAGGGAATTTCAGCCCCCCCACCCACCCCCTTATGAGGTCTAGGGGAGTGTTGACCTAAATACTAGTGTCAAAGTCGAGTCGATCGTGCATATGGAGCTTCAAAAGTGAAAGAGCCCGACACCACCTGTAACTCACTCGACACATGTTAACCGAAAATCTAAACAGCCAAAATGACCTTCGTTCGCAAAACGGACAGATCCAATGTGTCCAAAATAATGGGAAAAAAGATAGACACGCATATTGATTAGGATTGTTGATTGGTGAAAATTTAAAATTTGTGCGTGCGCGAATCGAGGCAGCATTGACATACATAAATGATGATGATGTGACGACCAAGTCAAAGTACGATAAAAAAAATATAAATCAATTGTATATTTAAAATTATTCACAAATAACAATTTTAAAAAAAGTAGATGATTAAAAATAAATAAAAAAGAACTTAAATACCCTCATACATCCACTACTCACTCCCTCATGGTCACACATGACACTTTCACACAAAACACGCTCCCTCCCTCTCCCTCTCCTTCTCGACTCCATCGTGTTGTACCTCCCAGTTCACACGACTAAGTCTGCCGCATGTTGTAGAATTTTTGTATCCTCAAACGGATTGCATACTTTATAATCGAGTACAGCATAAGAACTTGATATATTACCCCGAAGGATAAAAATATCATTTCCTTATGGACTCAATGATAAAATTTACAAATTAAAACAGAGATTCTCCCACTCAATATTCGGTCGAGTAGGGTTTATTTATTTTTGGGGTACAAACGTCCGATAGGGGCAAGCCCCTATGGTTAATTACATCCCAAACTTTGGTTTGAGAAAACTTTTGATTAAACTAGTGATTTTCTTTTCTTTTTGAAGTCATTTAAGCATTGGCTAAAGTTTCTTTTATTTTAAAGTTCGTGAAAGTCTTGTTTAAAGATTTTGGCCCTTTAGGAATTTTAAAGAGGATTTGATCAACTTGGGATTAGATTTGGAATGAGAAGGTAAAGTAGGAGCACTTGATTCTGAGAGAAACTCAGAGGTGCTCAAACTATCCTATGTTGGGCTTTATATTTTTTAATCTAATTTTGCTTTAAGTTAATATTTTAATTAGAAAGTTAGGGCTTACATTCTAACAACACATGTTGGAGGGATTGCCCGAAAGGTGAGGGCTTATAGGTTGATTTAGAATCAACCAATGCCTCTGACCCTAAAACTGAGGTGAGGACTACTGACAAACAGTGCCTCGAACCTAAGTCGAACAAATGCAAAGGGGCTTACAAACTACACCTCACAAGAGGCATAGCCTGCCCGACTTCTGGATTTACTGTCCCGCCTAAAAGAGATTACCAGCTAAACCCTCCTAACCACTTTTAAAGTCATGTATCTTGGTCTCAATGCAAATGTAGAGTGTAAGGTTAATTCATTTAGGTAGGACTTATAGTTTGGCTTTGAGACCAATATGCCTAATTATGATTGGTATGCAGATGTTGACTCACAAAAAGAATGATTTTTGTTATCTAGTCCTTAAGCGAGGGCCTTTCTACATGAGACACTTGGGCTATGCATGGTTATTTTAACTTTTGAAAATTTGGCTCCTTAAATGGAGCTATGCAATTTTATTATTTATTAGAAAATCGTGGAGCCTATATAAATTTTTAGATTGATTACATTTTAATAGGTAGAAATTTTATTTTTTTCCTAAGAGCCTACCGCATCAAGCAGTCAAAGCCACACCCAAGCAAAAGCAAGAAAATAAACCTAGGAAAAAGATATATTTCTATTCCACAATCAGGTAAACAATCAAACATACTTTTATTTATAGTTAAAGTGCAAGTATTGTAAACAAAGTCCAAGTTATTACAACTAGATTTAGCAGCTGAGATGTTTGCCATTATACAAGCTAGTCAAATTATTACAGACTTTACTTGTGGGGCCTTGAAGCTTTATCTTCCAAATAAACCTCAGGCCTCACCTTCCACAGGTACATCCGTTTGATTCACCTTCTTTTGATCCAAACCCCCACAAGTCTAATTGTAATTCCTACTTATATCAAATACATTTAGAAAATGTAAAATACTCAAGCCTGCAAAACAGAGTTAGAAGCATTTTATATGATAATCACATCTAAAACTTGTATAACACTTGGAGTGCTAAACATCTACTCCTACCCTATTGGCCACAGTTTTTTTTTTTTTTTTTTTGGGTTTTTTTTTTTTGGGGGGGGGGGGTTAAGCAGCACCTGTTATGCAAGCAATTTATCACTTATGAGTGCCCCACCTTTTCGATATGGCTTCCTACAAGAAGAACAATATATATTTCTATACTATCCACTTAAGGGAAAGTGCCCACAACATAGACAATCCAATAGACAATCACTCCACAACATTAAACACATGCGCAGAAAAAGAAAATCCTAATCCTAGCATGCCTAAGGGGCTGTGCACCTAAGTGTGTGAGGCTTGTGTAACATGTCACACTAAGGGGCTATTTGGTATGCAGGATTAGCAGGATAAAGTAATGTAATTACCAGCATTACTTAAATTAGCGTGTTTGGTTGTTTTTTAGCGGAACAAAAGGAAGTCGTTTGAAGTATTAGGCGTGTATTAGGAGAGGCCAATCCCGCAACTTCTAAACCCGCTCAATATGAGCGGGTTAGAAATTCTCTCGCGGGATTACCAGCATGAGCGATGGTGCTCAGCGTCCAAGTTCCCTCTTCTTCTCCGTTCTTCCCTCTCTCTCTCTCCCGGCTCTCTAGTCCGAAATTCCCAACAGTTGCTCTCTCCCTCTCTAGAACTCAAAGCCGCCTCTCACAGCTCACCTGATTCACACGACCAGAAGAGGCGAATCCCTGTTTCACCGCATCCAGTTTTAATGAACTCAGATGCTTTACTATCGCTCTCGTGGAACTGTTTTCCTCCGGACTCAAACGACAAGCCCTTCAAATCACCATCGCTCAACTTCTTTTGTCTGTAATCTCTGCTTGCCGTGGCAGAACCTTATCACAGAGAAACGAGTTTTGGTGCTTCGGTTCAGCTCATCAATAAGTGCAAATGGAGATGGCGCTTCAGCTTCAACGGAAACTTGGTTGCATTGGACCGATGATAGACTCCTCTCGTGTGAGGATTAGCCGGACCATTAGGGTCTTGAATGTATGGCGTCTTCCCCTCTCACGAGCTTACATTTTAGTTATTGTCGATGATTTTCGTTTCCCTCTTTGAGTTCAGCAGGCTTGCGCGGTGGCTTTTTTTTGTTCAAGAGTTCAATTTTATTATTGATTTGGTTTTGCAACTGGCTAACTAATGATTTACTTAGTAGTGTTATTACCTAATATTTTTACTGAAAAACTTAGTTCTAGTACGTAGATGCTGGATTAAGTTGGTCGATTTGGGTGCTCTGTCCTTAAGTGTTTTTTTTAGGGATGTCAGCTGACTTAGTGTATAAAGAGCTTGTGAATTCTTGTGAAGTTCGATCTTAAGATCAAATCACTTTTACATTAAAACTATTCTTCAGCACTCAAACTTTTTCAGGTTTTTTTTTTTAGTAGATAATTTAGGTTCACTTGTAGACCTAAACAGATTGATTAAAAAGTATTAAAAATGGCTCTTTTTTATTAGATTTAAGAAAAATTTGACTCTTAATATATAGGACGTGATAGAGAAAATGATTCATTTATCCGAACTCACGCAGTGGGATGATGAATTGTCGTAGTAGAGAATTTAGGTTCACTATTATGCTTGCGTGAAGCTCTACAAAGAGAATCAGATTGAATGGAGTTTTTTTACTATATTTTAATACTTTAAATTCTAACGAAATGTTCAGGTTTTGTATATTTCTGGTTCAATCTATAGATCATAGCCATATTAATCATTTATTTACTGAGGGTTGAATAAGTTGATTGTGGGCATATACATTGATTCGACATCTATAGTTGACCTTCATTTGCTCTTTAATCCTTCATTTCTGGAGTAGAGTTTCTGTAAATCCAACATATATGCTTCTGTTGGATTTTTGGTCTCTATGGTATGATCAATATATTTCTATGGTCAAAGCTGATTATGCTTACAGTTTATTATCTTTTTTTCAGCAAATAATTGACCAAATTGACTACAAATAATTTTAGCTTAAATGGTGTACCACTTCATACATCTAAAGGTTCTCTTCTCTCTTGAGTCTTGCACATACACCTGATGTCTTCACTAGGCTTGAAACTTCTGTTCTTTTTGGTCAATAAGTTAGGCTATAAAGAAGATTCTTTTTAAAATGCTTTGTTATATAATGCCGAGTGTTATTCATTTCAATTTCAGACCTGAAATGTTACAGTCGGGAATGCTTTAAAGTTCGGTTGGTGGTAGCATTTTTCTGATTGCTTGGATTAAATGGTGCAGTGAGCCTTTCGTGTTGTCTGTGAGCCCATGATGAGTTGGGTCTCAATAGAGTTAGCACAATGACAACTTCATCAAAATAGCACATTCACTTAATAGTGATAGTAATTTTGAAAAGAATTAAAAATTTGGGTGTTATATAAATAATATAAGGAGTTATTTCTCAAATATGTAAATACAAAAAAGTTATACATAAATATTTTTTAAAAACTAATATTAATATAACTTGCTGGTATTTGCTTGTTGAAACTTTAACAAAGAGAAGTTAAAAATATAACAGCTAATATACTAAGGAATAGCTTTCATATTGTTTTTTCAAAGAGTTTTTAGTTAATTTTTTTACTGAAAAGTTGTTTTAAAAAGCAAGAAGAAAGCTATCCCAAACGAAGTTTAAACAATCGGTGATTACTTTTATAAATACATTAGTTATAATGACAAAAAAATTACAAATGCATTGTTTTTACTTTACTCTGGACATATCTAACCAAACAAGGGAAACATTTCTCCTGCGTTTACTTTGCAGACAACCAAACAGCCTCAAAGTATTTGAAATGCACTACATTTATTTTACACTGCATTTACTTTACATTGCGTTTACTTTACATTGCGTTTACTTTGCAGGCAACCAAACAGCCCCTAAGGGTGTTTGGTTTTATTTTGGAATGAAGATGTTTAATCTTTATCCATGGGTGTTTTCACTTTAAGTTATTTGTGAATTAAAGATTTCAATTGATTTTTAAGTATTTCATATTTTGGAGGGTTATGAAAAACTCATAATGTAACCACTACTTGCTTTTGGGCAAGTTTGTTACTTATGAATCCTAAGACATAATAATGTAGGCATTCAACCTTTCAGGGTAGAAGATTGATTATAGTATCACAAGGAACCTAAGTAATTTTTAGGTGTTTTGGAGTTCTCTTAATGTTTGAATAAGAGAAGTGTCTATTTAATAGGGTAAGATAGACATGCCTAAGGGGTTTCACTTAGGACTTGGTGAAATTCATCCAATATGGCAGGATGAACTTCAACAGAAAAGACAACTCCTAAGGGACATCTATAGGTTTAGCATTTTAAATGTGATAGGAAAGATCACTCAATTTGGGTCGAGTGGAAAAGATTTTCTACACTTTTTGTTTAGTAGAAGAAGGGAAGGTGCAACTTAGAGGTTGCAACTCATGAATGTCCTTGAACATTTGGTGTTCAAAGGGGGATTCATCCTCCCAATTCGGGTTTGAGAGTATGAAGATGAATTTGAATGCTCTCCTACAATCTTGACTTGTAGGAAAGAGGGAGGGAAATGCAACTTAGAGGTTGCAAATCAATGAATGTTCTTTGACTATTTGTTGTCCAAATAGGGGAATGCATTCTCTTAGTTTGGGTTTAGGAGAATGATGAGATTTACTAAAACTTTTGAGTTGTAGAAAAGAGTGAAGGAACATGCAACTTATGAGTTGCAAATCCATGAATGTTCTTTGAACATTTGATGTTCAAAGAGACAAATTCATTTGCCAAATTTGAAGCTAGGCAAATGAAGGGGAATTTGGAGATTTCCTACAATTTAGGCTTCTAGGAAGAGAAGTAGCCCAAAGTACAACTTAGGGATCACAAATCGGAGGAGTTTCTTTGAACGCTTGGTGTCCAAAGAGGGGAGATGATTGTTTGTTGATTTTGTCTTTTCAATAAACAAAGAAGAGAAGAACTTGAGATTTGGTCCCAAGTTCAAGGTCTCTTGGCATGCATTTAGGATTTTGATCCTAAACCTATAAGATTCATGCAATCCAATATTTAGAGCTTTGGGAATGCTCTAAGTATCATGCATGAAGAATATGTAGAGATGAACATTTGTTGATTTTTCTTCAACAAACAGGGTCAAGTAAACCTAAGACTTTGATCCTAGGATTACACGATTCATGAAATGATTTTGTTTGGAATCTTTGAAGGTTTCAAATCATTATACATGAAAGTAGATGAATATTCATTTGCTAGTTTTAGTGTTCCAATAAATGAGATGGGAGAGCTTGGGATTTGATCCCAAACTCAAAGATTTATGGCATGACATCAGTAGGGTTTTTCTTTTAGGAAAATCTGGGATATCATGTAAGAGGAGAATAGCATAGGAAAGAGAGTTCCCTATAGCTTGAGTGAATGTTTTGGATTCATTTGAAGAGGGGATAATTGATCTCCTAAGGCTTTGGAGAGGTCTCTAGATCAATTTTGGCATGATCTAGAAACTTTGGAAGCTTAATAATCCTAACAAGAGATCTAGGAAACATGATTTTGACTCATGTTAAGGCATGAAAGCACACCTAAAGTTTGTAAGAACAATCCAATCAATTTTGTCATGAATGGTGATTGAAGGTTTTCTAGGAATGTCCTAAAGATCCGTTTTGATAGGATTTGATTTATTAAAACATTGATACGAGGTTCCAATCTCTAAGAATTTTGATCATTTCATTCAATGATTGAATTTGGAAACTCACACAAATGGTGTTAGGTAAACTTGAGCATGAAGGCTTATGGGCACAACAAGGTGGGAAAACTTGGACGTTGGTTCCAAGTTGGAGAGAATTTATGCAATACCGTATTTGGAGCCTAGGGGTGCTCCAAATGTTGTTACATAAGAGATGTAATTTGTAGTTTTTTGAACTACAAATTAGGAGGGTCATCTACCTGTATAGATTAGACAAATGAGGTAGGCTAGATTTAGGATCCTAAGCCTAAGAAGAAAATTCTTTCATTGATTTTTGTGTCTCAATTGAAAGAAAGAGGTAGCTTAGATTTTTGGTTCTAAGCTACAAGACTTTCATATAATGATAGGTTGGAATTTAGGGAGTTCCAAATCATCACATATGAGAGGAGAGGTGCTCGTGTGCTAATTTTGTACTATTAACAAACGGAGTGGAGACTTAAGATTTATTTCCTAAAATCCCAATTCATGCACTATAATAATTGAGATTTAAAGAACACCCCAACTACTAAGCCTGAAGGACATGTGTATAAGGAAGAGAACCTCCTACTCTCTTACAAATATTTTGGATTTACTTGAAAGAAGGAAGATTAACTTCCTAATGCGTTGGAGGGTTTTTCCAAATCAAACTTGAAATGATCTCCTACGATTTCTAAGAGGTTTCACAATTGACTTTGACATAATCCAAGAAAACCTAGGAACGCGAATGTAGTTTGTATGTTTAAGGGGATGAATATATGCTAAGTTCAACTATCATTGCACTTGGATCCCTTAATTTACAAGTTTGACTAATCATGCTTAAGTAATTTCAATGCATGGTGGAGTATGATCCATAGACCTTTGGATGTCATGGAATACACCACCTTCACTTCAAAAAGCATTTGGAAATTAATTGAGCATGCTTATAAATTTGTAAATTTTGGATATAAAAGAAAAGCAATCAAACAACCCTTAGCATATAAATGCATTTCAATTATTCCATCATAAACCCTCAATTTGGAAGTTTCAAAAAATGGGATTAGATAATTCTAGGCATGGGCACTTATGGGCTCGGTGAAGACCCATATAACCTCAAAATCGCTTAGAATTAAATGAACCAATTTAGTCTCCTTCCAAGTCTCTAAGGGTTGGGGTTGTTCTAAACAAGTTGTAATCATCATTCTAAGCAAAGTAAACTTGATGGAATGACTTTTCACGGATCGGGTTGGTTATGAATGTCATGGGGTTTAAAACAAAAGTCTTTGGAGACTCGTAGTAAACCTCACAATGATTTGCACCGAACAAATCCGCTACAAGTTTCCACCAAATCTATTAAACATTGAACTTTAGCATACATAACATACCCTAAACATATGTCAATTTTGTCGTAGTGCGTCAACCTAAAGAGCCTAACCTAGCATGCTAACATTTGATTTCTAGGTCTAATAGAATGGTTTAACCTATAGTTCAAGCATAGGTAATGGAAGAGTTGCATGAATGAAAAAACACACAATTTAAAATGTGTTGGACACTAATCCGACATCTCCATACGCGTCAAAATCCTCTTCGGACCCTTACATAAGAGTCAACTAATGGAAATCACCCAATTTCCATAACCTTTGTGAAGTGAACAGCCAACATAAAGGTTTTGGGAGAGCGAAAATTGAAGTTTCTAGGGTCCTAGGGTTCGGAGGCGTCAACCACATAACAATTGTTCATGGGGGGACCCTAGGTTTCACTAAGTTTTATAGATTTTACCACACCCGGGCTGTCCAAGCGCTCCTATCCAAGTTCCAAGCTTTGTTCAAGCTCGGCTCCAAGTTCCAATTGCTGTCCAAGCTACTCCGGAGGGTGGATTTGCTGTCCAAAGCACTCGGTACAGCAGTTTTCAGCGATTGAAAGCTCTCGAAAGCTGTATGGCTGCTATCCAAGGCGATTTGAAGTCTCCAAGCTGCTGTTTGGAGAAGTTTGAAGCTTTCCCTTGCTATTTGGAAGTCTCCAATAGCTTTCGACTCGCCTTGAGGTCGCCGGAATTGGAGTGAGGGGAAGAAGTCTCTGCAGCAAATGCAAAGCCTTTGAGACCGAGCCGAAGTAGTCAGGTCGCACAGGTCCGGCGAAAGAAAGAGCCGGAGCTCCTAACAGGTCTGGCCGAGACCCTAGATGGGCTTGGACGAAGCCGTCGCACGCGAGAGGGAGGCCAGACGGGGCTTCCGAACGCAAGGAGTGCGAACGGGGCGAATGCTACGCGAACCGGGGCTTCGGCGTGGACTGGGGTTCTGCCTGGTGGAGTCGCACGAACGAGAAGAACCGCCTGGTGGAGTCGTTCCCTTTCTCTCGCTTGCTCGCTCTCTGTGTATCGGGACCAAAGAACGAAAGCCAAGGGGGAGCCGAATGCCTCCCCTTCTCCCTCTCACACTCTCTTCTCAGCTCTGGCTTCGGACGGACAGCCCAAGGCGACCGCCCAAATGAGCCTATTAGGTTCTCTCATTACTTGAAACGAGGAGAATGTACTTGAGTACATTGAACCCAAATTTGGATGAGATTTGAGAGAATATCTCAGCCATAAGTTTGGATTTCTGATTTGGGAAGTTGATTTAGCCCAAATTAGTCAATTGGAGCTGAAATTGACTTCGAATTGGGCTCGACCCGAATCGATTTGAGTCGATTTGGGTCCGATTTCATTCGATCTAGTCAATTCTGCGAAATTGAACTCCAATCGACGCCGAATAACGTCGAATTGGGCTCGACGACGCTCAACGAGGTTCGATTTAAATTGATTTGATTTTAATTTAATTAAATTGAATTTAATTTAATTAAAATAAGGCTTAATTTGGGTTAATTTTGCCTTGACGACATTCGATTGGGTCGATCGAGCCTAGTCGGGCTCGATCGGGGTCGGGTTGATTCGAAATATTCGTCAACAGCGTTTACAAATATTGCAAAATACCCCTGAACATGCACCGTAGTCTGTATACACATAGGTACACAAGGGGTAAATGCAATCACAAAACTTGCATGGGCCCCTGCGAGCGCGTTGTTGGAACACACGTGATGCCTAGGGATGTTGCGTGGGTCAATAAATTTGAACCCGATCCTCCTAAGCAGGTAAATAAGAGTCGACAATATTCGTCAAATAATTATAAAATGCCCTCAAACACCCGCATGGGCCTCGACGAGCATTTTATTGGTACACACATGATGTCTAGGGATGCTACGCGGGTTAATAAATGAACGTAGTATGAGCCCGATCCTTCTATGCAGGTAGATAGGAGTTGACACGGCTCGGAACTATCAAACAGATATACGGTCCGGATATCGACCAGAATATCTATTTTATACGTTCATATAAGGCCTTCAAGACCTTAAACAAAGAAAATTCATTAACAAAACCACAAAGCCTAGGGACCTGATCCTCTGTCGAGCAGTAAACAGAGTTGACAAGGTCCAATCAATGAAATTTTTAAATGACCCCATCACCCCGATGATGGCCGTGTTGAACGAAAATCTCAACCGAAGGGGTTAATTCCAAATATTTCAAATGCTACCTATATATCCAAAATTCAAAAATCCTAAAAATCACCCAAATCCAAATATTTAAAATTGAAGTAAATCCATCAACACTTAAAGCAAACTTCATTCACCCTCCGCAAGAGTTTGCCGAGGTGGACAAATTGAAATTTACTTCAGCTCACATTGAGCTAATGCTTAGTCGAAAATATCACTAGGATCCATTCTCAAACAATCTCCTGCCAATAAGGACATGGTACATGTTCTCTAACCGGCAGTTTTGCCGCCAAATGGCACCGCAGGATAGACAGTTATGACCCAAGGCCCTTTGAACTGAGTGGTTTTGCCATCAAATGGCTCCACGAAATACCGATTATGGCCAGAGAAAATATGTTCCTTATTGGCATCAAATCCTTGAGATATGAATCAATAAGATATAATTTATAGGGCACAAAGCCCTCTGTTAGCTAAGATGGATTTAAATTTGTCTCCTTAGGCAAATATCTATCCCATGTCTACAAGGTCCCCTTGGACAAAGCAACCCATGGCTGCCGACTAGGATCCTTCTGTCAGGTTGGATCGACTACCTCCTCTGACTAAGTAGACCAGGGACCACGATGGCCCGGGACGGAACCATGGGATCTTGATTGGGTCTATCATCCATTCTCCCACCATCCGCTTTAAGTGCAAGATGGTGAATATTTCTATTTTAAATATCAAACCTTGAACCTCGAAGATCCAATTTTACAAATCTCTAAACTTTCTAAATCCCCAAATTCTATAGAGAAGTCCCTTTGGATTATCATGCAATTTGAGGATATCATTTGACAAATTTAAGAAAGCTAACAATGCATATGAATCTGGCTATTAGATAATAATACAATTATGGATAATTAAGTCGAGTGTAGTGGATATGAGAATGTTACAATGGATGTGTGACAAAATATAAAAGACAAACTAGTTAACATTCATATTAGAGGGAAGATGAGAGTGAAATGTACTAAAAACAATGTAGTTGAATATCTATGTACTTTATTATATATACTGAATTGTAAAAAAAGAACTTAGTTGGCTTCTGAATAATATTAACATCAATAGATATTGTTCAAAATTTTTGGAGAATATATTTTACACAAAAATACTCAATAGGATAAATAAAAAATGAGAATTCAAAAAGCAAACCCAAATAGTTCGGACAAGGTTGATGACGGTGTGCAAACCATTCTTCTCCTTTTAGGATTCATACAACAACAACAACATCAAGCCTTTGTCCCACTACGTGGGGTCGGCTACATAAATCCTTTTCCGCCATTGTGTCATGTTAAAAGTCAAATTTTCATTTAAATCTAATAAACAAAGATCATTTCTAATATTTTCTAACCAAGTCTTTTTAGGTTTATGATGTGGAACGTACATGCAAAGATGAGCTAATTAATGAATTTGCACGCTTAATATTTAGAGCACAATAATTATAAACTTTTTGTTGATTTTGAATGACAAAAGAAAACACGAAGAGCCGTAAGACAAGTTTAGGCTAAATCACATGCATAAAGTTTAAGATCGTAAAACAATCAATTTAATCTAGCGTTGCATACATGAATGGGTTCAACAATAAATCCTAATGCTAGCAATAAGATTAGTCTCTACAAGAAGATCCTTCACTCAGCTCTTTCAATTTCTAGGCATTAGCGGAGAAGTATTAACATTATCTTCATGAATATATTAATAAGCACAATCAAGGATGTAACTATGAAGATAGCGAATCAGATGTTGAATTTACCCAAAGACAAGAGAAATACACACTCCGGCAGGATCATTTGAGTGTTGGGGATGACACTAAGACAGCCACCATGAGCTTCCTCGCACCACCGATTAGCCATGACAAGGTGCGGATCTTCAAGATAGCAGCAGTTTTTGATCTGGACAGATTCTGGACATCAATTGGAACCTTCCGGATGAAGGTATGGTGCTAGGAGATTTGTAGAATCAGTGGACAACAAGTTGTAGGAGAGCAGCCAGCAGTTTGAAGGTTTTAGGCGGCAGGAATTCAAGTTTCCCTCGCTAGAATTCTTCCGGATGCTGTTGGGCAGCAAACTGGATTTGTGGGCAGCAGGTAAGCAAAAGGAGAGCTCACCAAGACTGCTGGTCAGTAGTTTTAATGCTTCAGAAAATTCTGGACAGCACTATATAGCAATCAAGAAAACTTGAACTTGGTGCTGTTTGACGTTGGAATCTCTGGACTTCAATTTGGGAATGCACTGGGTACAAAACAGCAATGTATAATTGCTGGAATAGAGATACAGCAAGCAGGAAACCAGCAAGTTTGAAGATACCGTGAAGGGAATTAAGGAGGGGGCGGCTAGGTTGAAAGTTTGAGAATTTTCAAATCAGAATTTGGGAGTAATGGAGATTAGGAGGAGGAGCCGGCTGATTAAGTGAGCATTAATGAGTTGATTGGAGGCTTGATTGGGAGCATTAATTAGATGATTAAATCTGAATTAATTTCAGATTTGAGAGGTTGAATGGGTTTTCTAAAAAAGATTCACTAATATGGGATTAATTTGAATTTCAAATAATTTTGAATTCAAAGAGGGTGAGGGCTCAATGAGGAAACAACACAAGCCATGCCCAAGGAAGGGGGGCCGGCTGCATGAAGAGGAGAGAGGGGATTGTGGGAAGTGTTTTATGAGTTTCCAAAACAAGCTTGGCCAATTAGGAGGGAAAACAATAATTCCTCTCTAAATTGAATTTAGATTGGATTCAAAATTTGAAAATTTTCCTTAATTGGATTTTGCAAATAAGGAAAGTTTTAGAATTTCAAAATTTCCTAACTCCTTTATTTAATGCAAGAGCCAATTTAGAGGGTCATTATGACGATTAAAATCATCAAAATGATTTGAGGTGTGGGTGGGGCCGGCGGTCAAGAGGGAAGAGGCGGGTTTGGCTTTGGGTGGAGGTGGATAGGAGCTAGGCCAGCGGGTGGGATTGTGGAAGGGGAATTTGATGGGGATCAAGGGGTATTTTGGTGGCGGAATGAAAGTGGAGGGATGACGAGAAATCGGTGGGGAATAGACTGAGATAGAATAGAAAACATAGACGAAGACCTCGAGCCACGGACTCTTCCGGTGATTGGTGGGTATTGCGTTTTCTCACCTTGAGCTCTCTCTCCCTTCTCTCTAGTGCACTCACAAGAAGAAGAAGTAGAAGAAAAACACATAAAATTTTATTATCAAATCATCATCCTTACATGAAGAGGGGAAGGCTTTAAATAGCCAACGGAATAAAGAAAATACAAAGACACAATTGCCCCTAAGGCAAACACATGACGAGACCCTTAAGCAAGGGCATAAACGGAAAGAAATACAATAGACTCATAAAACATAAAACAAAATACATCAAATACAATAATAATCAAAGTAGATCGTTACCGTAGATCATTGATCTTTTGATGTCCTCATCAGTTTACCTCTTCCTTTCTTGTCATATGTCACATCTAATACCTCACATTTCCGAACTGGGTCATCGGAAGGTCACCGTTTAATGTGACCAAACCATCTAAGGAGACTCTCTCTAATCATAGATTTCCACTGGAGCTACTCCAACCTTTTCACGTATATTCTCATTTCGTATGTAAGGGTAAAGCCACTCATCCACCTAAGCATCCTCATCTCTACAACACTTAACTTAGTATTATGCTTCTCTTTTAATGACCAACATTCGACACCATAAAGCATTGCAGGTCTCACCACCTTCTTATAGAATTTTCCATTAAATTTGAGTGGGCTTTTCTATCGCACAACAAGCCTGATGTATTCCTCCACTTAAACCATCCAACTTGAATTCTGTTGATAATATCCCCATCTATTTCACTATCACTCAGAACAATAGATCCAAGATATCTAAAATGTGTACTCTTATTAATGACTTGATCGCCCATAGTCACAATCCCCTCATTAGGTCTATTACTACTAAAATTACACTCCATATATTCAGTTTTAGATCTACTAATATGAAAACCTTTAGACTCTAAGGTTGACCTCCATAATTCATGTTTACCTTCAACTTCCTCTCTAGTCTTATCAATAAGAAGCATATCATCAGCAAAAAGCATACACCAAGGTACATCCTCTTGCAAATGTCTTGTGAGAACATCCATGACTAAAGCAAAAAGATATGGACTTAAAGTTGATCCTTGATGTAATCCAACCTAAATAGGAAAATACTTGGTCAAACCACCTTGTGTTTTAACACAATAAATAGCTCCTCGTACATATCTTTAATGATTTGAATATAAGCGTTATTAACTCCTTTCTTTTCAAGAACTCTTCATAGCACTTCTCTTGGAACTTCATCATATGCTTTCTCTAAATCAATAAATATCATATGTAGATCCTCCTTATTCTCTCTATATTTCTCCATCAAACCTCTCAATAAATGTATGGCCTCCATAGGAGACCTACCCAGCATGAATCCAAATTATTTTTGAGAAACGTTAGTATCATGCCGCAACCTACGCTCCATAACGCAATCCCATGGTTTTAAAGTATGACACAAACTTAATTCCTCTATAATTCGCACACTCCTGCGCATCACCAACCATTATTCTTAAAAATACACTGATCTAGCATCTTTTTATTCTTTAAAATAGAATTACAAATTTTAGTAAGCCAAGAAATTATTTCCATCTCCTAAACATTTTCTGATTTCTTGGAATATCATCAGGTCCTAAAAGAATTAATATCCTTTTTAAATTCTAATGTTTGAAATATTTCAATAGAGCCTATCCATTGTTAAAAAAATGAGGATTGCTTTTTGCTTATTTCTATCTTTTCTTTTGTCCTATTATTGATTTCTTCATCTGTGCTTAGTCATATTTTTTATTGGGAACTTTTTTTTTTTTGGAAGAAATGCAAATTGCATTAAAAGTAAGAAAAGAAACCCTTAATACAAATTAGAAATAAAATAAAACTAATAGTTCCTAATCCAAAAAGGAAAGGAACCTTATTGAAGAGCATGTTTTTTAAAATAAAATTATCATAATTGAAATGAGACCCACTACTTATTATTTTAAAACCCTTGGGGTGGAGGGGATACCAAAAATAAAACAACCTAAAAAGTTGATTAGCATCCCAGAATTTCCAACCAGTTAAAAAACAATAACTAGTATCGATCCCATAAACAGTTACTCTAATTTCATAAAACAAATATAAAACTAAAACAAAATAAAAAAAACTACACAAATTGACTAAGAAGTAGAAAGCCAAAACATCCTAAAACAGAGAAACGCTTAAGCAAGCTTCAAGTAGGCATCTCTTAAATAAACGGCTGCCATCAAGTAGGCATCAGTTGAATCCTTAGGAAAAGGTTTCCCATCATCTGAGACAGAAATATACCATTTCCGAATGCAAAGGACATTATTCATATTCAGAATTCTGATATCCTTCTTGAACAAAAGCTCCATCTTCAAGCACGGAAAGAATCCCCAGCTGCTCCTTTGAAATTACAATCAACTTTTCTTTTTCTAGGAATTTCCTCAATAGGTCCTAAGAATTTAAGTTGTTTAGTGTTTTTCTTAACACTAACCAAACTTGTATTCTTATTACTATTAACAAAATTCAAAGATTTAGAACTCCTAGAAACATCTTGATTGTGATGAGTGAACCCAAATCCATATTTTTCCTGAATAGAAACAGTTGGATTACCTTCAACAACTCTGAAATCTTCAAAATTTACCTCCATAGGCGGAATTATGGAAATCTCCACCTTCTCCAACTTTTTTGAAATTGGAGAATCCTCATTATTCAATATGAAATCAGCTTCTACCCTTGCAACATTCCTTTCCATCGTAATTTCATTTTCTGGTATTAAAACAGAATCATTTCCACAAAATTTTGCCTTACTATTGAGATTTTTAGAACCAGCAACCTTTTGTAAATCAAACAGAACCTCATTGATTTTCTTGCAGTTTTTTTCCCATTGTATCTAATTGCATTTCCGTCTGAAGGTAATTCCTGATCAGAATCCATACCATTCACAAATGTTCCATCCTGATTTATTCCATGACAACCTTTGCTTAACTCTTTAATAAAAGCAGCTTCAATGGCATTTGCTCCAGCATCTTCATCTAACAGGTTAACATCAACTATATTAACATCTTCAATTCCATCTTCCTTATGAGATAGCACTTTAAACCTATTGTTTCCATCCAAACCTGATAAAAACTTATTAGATGTGGCATCTGCTTCCTGCACATTTACTTCCAAAATACTCTCCAGCAATCCAGATTCTTCTTCGTTAACCCTTTCAACTTCAACAACATCTACAGGTTTTTGAGGATTTAAATCCCCAACTAGTTTATTCTGAAAAAAAACTTCTCTCCTTTTCTTATTCTTGAATTTAACATGCATCCATGGACCATATGAGGTCCCTTTACCATTTTCAAATTTATGAACTGATTTCTTTGGACTTTCCTTTGCAGGATTGCTCATTGTAGGAGAGATATTAGGACACATAGAATCTTTATTTCCAATCCTTCCACACTTAAAGCACAAAACAGATATATTCTCATATTCAATTTTTTGAAAAAAAATTTCCACACAATCCTTCGATCCAAATTCCACAAAGAAGCTTAGTATTCAATTTGGTTCGAACACAAGCTCTTGCAAATTCTCTTTTACCCAACGATTAAAAAGGCGTTCGAGGCGGAAGCCTCGAGGTGCGCCTCGAATCGAGGCGGAGGTCGGGCGAACTGAGGCTTAAGCCTTGAACGTTCGGGCGAGGCTTACGCCTTTTTCCATGGAGGCTTACGCCTTTTTCCATGGAGGCGTCGAGGCGCATCGAGGCAGCGCCTCGAAAGCGAGAAAGTTACCTTCACAGTCAGCGAGCTCCCGTTGTTTCTTCCGATCAAAATGTTGTAGCTTACGATCCGACAGGAAAGGGAAAGTCGTCGAAGGAGCAAAGTCGAACAACCACGAAGGAGCCAAAGAAGCGACGCGTGCAATCTCTACACCTCCTCTGAAGCAACGAAGCCGAACAACAAGGACGAAAAGAGAAGATGAAAGGCAAACCGTAGACGCAGCTAAGTTATTATTGATTAACTTAGTTAATATAATTTAAAATATTAATAATTAAACAAATTAATTAGTGCATGAATTAATTATCTATTTTAACTTAATTTAATAATTAGTATTATTAATTAAATTTTAATATAATTAGCCTAATTAATATAAATTACATGTAAATTACGCAGTATGCTCGGTACTGAGCGGTACATGCTCGGTACTGAGCGGTACTGGCTCGGTACTGAGCGGTACTGGCTCGGTACTGAGTGGTATATGCTCGGTACGCTCGGTATTGAACCCCGCCAGGGGGCAGCGCCCTTTTGGACCCCCGGCAGACTAGTTTATTTTTGTATTCATGTTATTTTATTATTGGTAGTACAAATAATTGTTATTTTTGTTATTTTTTGTCATTATTTAAAATTTTTAATTAATTTATTTTGATCGTTTTGAGCCTTACGCCTCGATCCGCCTCGAGACTTACGCCTCGCCTCACTTAGAAAAAACGCCTCAATTCCCGATTTCGCCTTTTAAAACCTTGCTTCTAGCCCATTTAAACATGTTACCATCTAATAGCAATGGAGTACCAATTCTTGAGATAATCTTTTGATGTAAGCAAGAATTTGGGAGAGGGCCCCAAGATCTTGCTAGAAAATTACAACCCTTCTAGATAAAAGAAAGACACACATGTAACTAAAAATAGGATACAAATTACAACAAATAGACAAATAAACAAAAACAAATTTTACTTATAAGAAATGAAAGACTCACAAACTTGACTCTTACAAAACACCTAAAGAAGCTTCATTCCATTAGAAGAGGGATAAGGTGAGGTGGTCACTTGCGGAGAGACGAAAGAGGTTAGAAGCCGAGAAGAAGAGTGCAAAGAGCTCGCAAGATTTTCAGAGGAGGTGAGAAGAAGTGGACAAAGCTCGCAAGCTTTTCCATCAAAACCCGTAGGTTTACATTTCCAAAAATCATTCACATAACATATCTAAAACAGCCACAAACAACTCCTGTTTATAAGCATGAAAGGGGAATACAAATAGTTCCAAAACATTAATTAAAAGCTGAAAATAGAAGGCCAAAAGACACCTAAAAACTGCAGTAGAAAACTGCACAAAAATCACCAAAAGACTCTTGGAATTCCCCCCTCCAAACAACCACCAAATCAGTCCCCATAAAGCTTTCCAAGTTCTGTCCAAAAACAGCCCCCAAAAACTCTTCAAATACTTAATTAAATGGGGGAAATGAAAGGCCAACAGCCACCATACAGCAGTCTCCAAACTGCACTGGAAATAGAGCACCAAAAGCCACGGGAAAAGCCCACCCAGCAGCCACGGGACAGCCAGTCACGGAACCAAGGAGCCAAAGGCACGGAATTCCTCCCAGAACAGGAAACCAGCAGCCAGTCACGGAACCAAGGAGACAATGCACAGGAACCCAACACCCATATTCGGAAATCCAAGGGACAAGCATGGGAGAAGAAAAGGCGGAAAGGAAGAAACAATTCTAAGTAATAATGACTAATAAATGAACTAAAAACAACTCATAATGAGCTAAATTTTAGCTCAAAACATTAATGAGCTAGCAAGCTCAAGGGAAGTCAAAACCAAATTTTTTTGGGTTTGATTTGACCCCCCCCTTTGCCTACATCAGACTCCCCTTCTTAAGAACTCATCTCCCGATGAGTTAACTTTTGATTTGACTACCAAGACTCAAATTATAACATGACTCAAAACAAAACTAACATGATACTAAGACTCACAAGACTCACTTGACTCATAAGACTCACAAGACTCTCAAGACTCACAAGACTCTCAAGACTCACAAGACTTACAAGACTCACATGAATCACAACAACTGTTATGATTCACTAAAATTTTTCTTGACAACCTGACTCATAAGCCTAGGACTTCCTAACTTGCTCTGATACCAAATGATATAAGCAAGAATTTGGGAGAGGGCCCCAAATTCTTGCTAGAAAATTACAACCTTTATAGATAAAAGAAAGACACAAATGTACCCAAAAATAAGATATAAATTGCAACAAATAGACAAATAAACAAAAACAAACATTACTTATAAGAAATGAAAGACTTACAAACTTGACTCTTACAAAACACCTAAAGAAGCTTCATTCCATTAGAAGAGGGATACAGGTGAGGTGGTCACTTGTGGAGAGACGAAAGAGGTTAGAAGCCGAGAAGAAGGGTGGAAAGAGCTCGCAAGATTTCCAGAGGAGGTAAGAAGAAGTGGACAAAGCTCGCATGCTTTTCCAACAAAGCCCGCAGGTTTACATTTCCAAAAATCATTCACATAACATATCTAAAACATCCACAAACAACTCATATTTATAGGCATGAAAGGGGAATACAAACATCCCAAAACATTAATTAAAAGCTGAAAATAGAAGCCAAAAGACACCTAAAAATTGCAGTAGAAAACTGCACAGAAATCAGCAAAAGACTCTTGGAATTCGCCCCCAAACAGCCACCAAATCAGTCCCCATAAAGCTGTCCAAATTCTGTCCAAAAACAGCCCCCAAAAACTCTTCAAATACTTAATTAAATGGGGAAATGAAAGTCCAACAGCCACCATACAGCAGACCCCAAATTGCACAGGAAATAGAGCACCAAAAGCCACGGGAAAAGCCCCCCAGCAGCCACGGGAAAGAAGTCCGGCATTGGAACCAAGCAGGGAACCCAAGAGCCAGTCATGGAACCAAGGAGCCAAAGGCATGGAATTCCTCCCAGCACAAGGAAACCAGCAGCCAGTCATGGAACCAAGGAGACAATACACAGGAACCCAATAGCCATATTTGGAAATCCAAGGGACAAGCATGGGAGAAGAAAGAGGGGAAAGGAAGAGACAATTCCAAGTAATAATGACTAATAAATGAACTAAAAACATCTCATAATGAGCTAAATTTTAGCACAAAAATTAATGAGCTAGCAAGCACAAGGGAAGTCAAAACCAAATTTTTTGGGTTTGATTTGAACCCCCCTTTGCCTATATCATCTTTGTAATGTTAACTTCATCCCAACAATGAAGAGGTCAATGAGGCAATCGAATCCGAATAGATGAAGAAATTTCCTCCACAGAAATGGGAGAAAAAGCGGGTGTCCATTTATCTATACCAACAATGAAACCACCCTCAAACCTAGGACCCCCATTTAAAACTTCCTCCATAGCTTTAGATGAATGAAACGAACACAAAAACCAATCTAACCCAAGAGAGTATATATGAAACCCACCAAATTTACTCCATTGTCATCTCAACTCATGACTACAAATGGAAAAAGGCAAGTTTTTGCCAAGGATTTTAACAACCAAAGAATTTCTCAAAACTAAAAAATTAGAGCTTTCTTTCTCCACATCAAGTTTTACGACATTCATATCCTCATTTTCTTCCAAAATTCCTTTAAAATTTATTTTAATATGTGGAGTTTTGATCCACACATTAGAATGTTTAAAATCAGGTTCCACCAAAACTGATTTATTTTTATATTCCAGCAAAATGGAAGGCGGATCTTTCTCAAAGGCTTCAACAGAATTATAACATCTATCAATATAATGGCTCACCTTCAAATTAAATCCTGTAGATGAAGAAGAAGCTTCCAAATCATTTGATTTAGGAAGAAAATCCGAACAAAGAGCTTCGGTTTGGCGACTATCCAACATAGATAAAGGAACCTTATGATCCAAACAATTCGCTAAAACTGCCTCTTTCCCTTTGCTACCATCGGGAAGAAGCTTATGACTGGCTTCAATTCGACCTTCTCTAATAATTAAAGGAGAATTCCTGAAATATGAATTCCGAGAGAAACTACGATTGATTGAGAATCTACCTTTTGCATCCAAATGATTCAGACGCGACGTAGATGATGGGGTTGAGGTATTCTGGTCATCGGAGGATGACCAACGACCCTCTACCACCATAAACGGGTGCATCTTTCTTGTTTTGATTGGGTAAGTTGCATGATACTTTTGCTCATCGTGCATGAGGTGTCTCCATATCAACTTCAACACTACGAAATCCTCTATGTAACAAACATAAATTTAAGCTGGTCTGGGGTTCGTATATCCCTGCCAAAATTATTTTGATAAACTGCATCTGACCATTACCTTTTATCTTTTTAATCAAGAAAGCAACATAGATGAATGTACAAGAATGCCGTTTTTTGTATCATTTTTTTTTTCTTCTTTTTCTCCTTGTGTATAGGTGGTTCCTTCATCATCTTATGCTGTTATATGCTCTGCGTCAGACTTCCTTCTCAATTGGTTAGTTGATTCCGAGCATGAACACCACCAGTGGTCCTCTGCAATTTCTTTGGGATTGATATCGAACTGCTTTCATGCAACTGATAGAATGCTAAAGATGAACGTTGTAACAGTTCTTATTCAGGTATATAACTGTTAACATTGCAGTGTTAACTGTTAAGTGTCTTGCATAATTGCTGACGGTACATTTCGTCTATATAAGATAAAGTATTTTGTTCTATAGTATCATATGCAAAAAAATACTGATAAGAATGAAGGCTGGATATTTCTATATTTGGAGCTATGAAACCTTACAGCATGGTGAAAAATCTTGAGCTATTTTTGTCATCTTTCTTGTTTTATTCTTTTTTTGTTTTTCTAGAAACAGAAAGCATGTCTGAAAACATGTTTGGATGAACCTTTTCCCTGTACTTGTTTATTGAAATTTAGATGAAACCATTATAATACTTTACATTTGTTTTTTGAACATTATTTTAATACTTCAACTTTTTAAAATATTAATTCTTATAGCAAATTAGTAATGTCATGAAATATTATTCTTTTCTCTTGTTATTGAATAGGAATAGAAGTTTCGGTTTTATATATTATGTTCATTACAATACCATTTGATTTTATGATTATATATACGATATTATTTAAACATTATATTTATATGAAGAACCATTTTTTGTTCTCAACTAATCAATAAAATTAACCGAGAAAGTAATTTCTTGTATTATTCGATATTATTTTTAACTATTGTTATAATAATGTAATAGTATATTATGAACAATTAACTTATATTATATATCATTATAAATTAATTGCTGGATTGTGTGTAGGTAAAAAGTAATTCTGGCATTATCTAATAATCCTATAATTTACCCGATGAAAATATGTGAAATGTATGATTAAATTGATTTTAATTCTTTATGAAACTTTGCCATAAATTTTACATTATTTATTAGTATTTAAATTTATTGGATATTAGTAGTAGCATTTTATTTTTTTTATGTATGCAATTTTGAATGTATTTATAATATATTTAAATGAAAAGGGCATTTAAATTTTTTAAAATCTTGATAAAATGTCTCTTTAGATTTTCTGATTAAATAAAACTATTTATCTTTCTTTTAATAATTAAACACAAGTAAATAGTTCTGTTTTTATTCCTCCATAACTTATGACACATGTTTATAATTTCTTTAAAATAAATATATAAACAAGACTGAAATAGAAATGAGATGAAAAAAAGATGACATGCTACATGGCCTTGCTTTTCAAGCCTTATTTCATGTTTTTAAACATAATATTTAGGATTACACGGCATATTACTTTGCAGATGTGAAATGAAAATGTTGAGAAGATAAAAATGATCTAGTAGGAAATATGATGCAGGACTAATTAGATGCGATGATTATGTAGTCGTTTAGGCACTGCACAACTCTTAGATTAGAATAAATCCAGGAAACAATTACTTAGCAATTCTCAACGAAGATTTAAAACCAATAAGGAAATGACTTGCTTAAGTGAGATTACATGCTCTGAACTTTGAAACTTTCAAAATAAATAAGAAAATCACACAACGTAAACAGTAGGCTTCAAATTAAATCCCTAATCTAACAACGGGACGTAGGATGCATAGAAGATTACACTCAATTCCTACAAATGACTAGGCTTGGCAAGAGCATTCAGAGTAGGCTTTAGCGATTGCAATCTAACCAAATGAGAACTTAGATTTAGAAGACTTTGAGTGCAAGTGAAAGAAGGAAAAAATCTTTGCTCAAGGAGACGTGGAGATCCTCCGCGATGGCAACTACTCTTGACGAATATCCAAGGTCGACGGACTAAGATGTTCTCTTCATAGTGTGCTGAAGAAGTAATCCAAATCCTTCCAAAATCTGAAAAGATTTTCAGATTTTCTGGCCCAAAACCTGAGAGAAAATCTCATTAGGGAACTCAAAAATGAATGGAAGTGGGGTGTGGCCGGCGGCATTGAGGCTAGGCCGGCGGCAAAAGAGGTTTTGGGGCAAGGTGGCCGGCGGTTTGTGGAAACGACGGTGGTGGTTTCCGGGTAAGGGGAAAACCGTGGGTTTTGGGAGGAGAGGTGGTCGGGTGTGGTGGAGAAACCGACGGCAAGGTGGAGGAGGGTGAGGAGACTCGAAGAGAGGAAGGTGAGAATACAAAATAAAGGAAAACCACGAACCCGGCCGTCTCCAAGGTTGGTGGGTGATGCGCCAATCTCCCTCTCCAAGGGATCTCTCCAAAACTTTCCAAGAACTCTCAAGGCTCTCAAAAACACAAGTGCAGGAAGAAATCTCAATAATCATTCATTAACCTCAAATAAAACAAAGGGGTCTTTAAATAGCCTCATACAAATGACTCTAAACAAAATGACACTAATGCCATTTGGGCTTACAAACAACAACTCCCATAAGAGGGGTACAACGGGAAAAAATAAAACACACAAGCAAATAACAAAATACATGAAAATAAAATGCATCGATGACTCAAAAATATAACGACTCGATCGTGCCCGTAGATCGGCAGCCACATCTCTGATAAACTATCCCTGATGATCTGTTGTCCCTATCATTCTCCCGGGGTGGGAGAAAACTCGACTCCGTCGAGTAAGTATCTCTGGCGCTCTCGTAGATCTCAAGTGCATCTGGGTCAATCTGCTGCAGCTCCTCACGATCTAGCCACGTATCCTCTGACTCGGGCTTTCCTTTCCACCTGATCAAATATCTTCTTTGTCCTCCTTCTCTTGTGGATATGATCTGATCACTTAAGACTGCCTCCACTTGTTTTGCCATAGGAAATTTGAGAATATTTGGTAGTGGAGGTAGCTTTGGGATCTCACAGGGTGGGTTCACACAAGGCTGTTTTGATAGTAGATTTTGTGGGTTAAAATCAGGACCTTCATATGCCACTAAGTCTTCTATGTTAAAGGAGGGATTTATATTGAAATCTGCAGGCAGATCTACTATATAAGCATTGTCGTTAATCTTCTTAAGGATCTTGAAAGGTCCAGCACTCTTTGCATGCAATTTCTTAACTGTTCCTGGAAGGAACCGTTCCGGACGAATCCGCACCATAACAAAATCACCAACCTCAAAAGTTTTAAATCGACGTTTTAAATCTGAATGTAATTTGTATTCATGATTATTCTTTTCAATTTGTTGTGCAATGTCTTTATGAAGTTCATGCATATGAAATGAAAATAAAGATGCAGACTCAAAATTTCTATACCTAGAACACATGGATATAAGGTCTAGTGGCGGTCTAGGTGTGAACCCGTCAACAAGTTTAGAAGGAGCTAAGCCAAGGGTACAAGTCACGGAATCATGGTAGTCGAGTCCAACTAGGATATGATCAGATAGGGAGGCTCCAGGGGCTAGATCTAGAACATAAGAAATGCCTCTATCGGGGGTAACGAATCAGGACGACCATCAGGATGGATCTCAACAAATCTACTAGGTATGAGTTGACTCTCATGAGGGACAGGTTCGTCAGACTCAGTGGGAGTCTCACGATCGACTAAGATGTGAAAAGGTGCAGTCTGGGCTATAGTGATTATCAAGTTCAGTCCTTTCTTGGTTTTGATAGTCCAGCTTGATCTTTTTGCCCTTATGTTCAAACACGCAGTTGTTTGAACGATCATAGATGTGGACATCGTTGTCAAATAGCCAGGGACGACCGAGAAGGATTTGTCCAACATTCATGATCAACACATCACACCAAACGTTCTCCTTATAATCAGCGAAGGAGATGGGTATGACGCTTCGTTCCTTTACCTCCAAGGCAGTGTTGTTGACCCAATTTACCTTATAGGGGTTGGGGTGGGGAACGGCAGACAAACCAAGCTTAGACACCATGCTGGAGGAGAAAGCATTTATGCAACTGCCACTATCCACGACGACTTTACAGTTCTTATCCTTGATCTTGGTGTAGGTGTGAAAGATCGTAGTCCTACGCCAGTCGTCGGTGGTAACGGGTTGTGAAAAAGCACATCTCACCTCATAGGTGGGAGAAGTGTCGATTTTCTGGATGTACTGGATGACAACAGTATTGTCATCCTCCTCAAAGAATTCACCGTCGCTGTCTACTTGGTGAATCTGATCGGCTTCGGGCTCAAATTCCTCTTCAGTGATCTCTTCGATAATCGTGACTTTATAGGGACTAGAGCACTGAGAGGCGATATGTCCATACCCCTGACATCTAAAGGATTTGGTCCCTGGGTTAGATCGAGGAGTATCCGGAGTGGGAGGCTTACTGCTAACATCAGGACGGGGAGTAGGGGGACCAGACGAGGGTCGGGTGTTGCTCCCTGGGGTCGGCTGGGCAGTGGGGGTGTGAGGGGTAGAACTACCAGAAGGTCTGTAGGAGGGACTAGAATCATGTGAACGGTTCGGGTGCTGTGAACGGGTCTCCTCTAAGTCAAACACTAGGCTGTAGGCATTCTCCAGGGTTGTGACGTTCCGGGAAAACAGCTCATTGCGAAGATCCTCTCGCAACCCGGTTCGAAACATAGACAAGATTTGCACGGGGGTGGTAGAGGTCTCCCCTTTGCATCGAATCAGGTAGTCATCAAAGGAGGCGATGCACTCCTTAACTGGTTTATTGCCTTGAGTCAGCCTATTCCACCTATCCAATAGTCGAGAGAAGTACGACGGTGACAAGTACTTTTGTTTGAGTTCCCGCTTCATGGATAGCCAATCTACAATAGGGTACTCATTCCTATCTTCTCTAAGACTCTCTAAGTTCGCCCAAAACTGACTCGCCCTACCCGTTAGTTTCATAGCTGCAAAACTAACCTTCCTAGCCTCAGATATGGCATACCACTTAAAGAAATTGTCCATACCTTTGACCCAGTCCAGGAAGAGCTGGGGATCGAGGGTGCCATCAAAGGTAGGAGCGTCAACCTTAATGTTCTTCATTAGTAGTGCATCGGGATCATGGACTTGGTAGGTAGTACGATGATTGGCACGGTGATGCCTCTCATCCAAATCAGGATCATGACGTGGATCATGTCCATGGTCGGGAGCTCGATGATTGGCCTGATGTGGCCTCTCATCCGGGTAGGTTTCTTCCCCATACATAGACGGTGGTTTAGATGGGGTGTAGGGAGTCGGGTGGTCTCTAGCTCGTTCAAGTGTATCAAATCTCTCGGTGGTATTCCTACGAAGCTCAGCTAAATCCGACTGGTTTTCCTAAGTTGTTGGCTAATATTGTTCATTTGGCCTACCAATGGGTCTAAAGTCCTCCCTAGTTGTTCCGGGTCCATTCCTAAACACAATGGGGTATTGAAAAGGTTTTCTAGGAAGTGGCCAGCAATCTACAGTAGGGAAAAACACTCTAAGGGGACTCTGAAAGGTGCTGGAAACTCAAGGACAGCAAATTACAAGGAGGGCCTAAGCAACCTAGACAACTAGTGAAGTGGCTAGGTTAAGGACAGCACTTGAACAATTGATAAATGAGCTTAACCACCTCTAAATGCATGCAGGAAAACAGTGGACAGCAAGCATAAAATGTAATTAAACTAATTTAAATGATAGCATGCATGCAACAACGTATAAAACTAGTAAAATAACTCCTAGGATGATGTCTAGCATGCAAAACTAGAGCAAACCATGCTCTGATACCAGATGATGCAGGACTAATTAGATGCGATGATTATGTAGTCATTTAGGCACTGCACAACTCTTAGATTAGAATAAATCCAGGAAACAATTACTTAGCAATTCTGAACGAAGATTTAAAACCAATAAGGAAATGACTTGCTTAAGTGAGATTACATGCTCTGAACTTTGAAACTTTCAAAATAAATAAGAAAATCACACAACGCAAACAGTAGGCTTCAAATTAAATCCCTAATCTAACAACGAGACGTAGGATGCATAGAAGATTACACTCAATTCCTACAAATGACTAGGCTTGGCAAGAGCATTCAGAGTAGGCCTTAGCGATTGCAATCTAACCAAATGAGAACTTAGATTTAGAAGACTTTGAGTGCAAGTGAAAGAAGGAAAAAACCTTTGCTCAAGGAGACGTGGAGATCCTCCGTGATGGCAACTACTCTTGACGAATATCCAAGGTCGACGGACTAAGATGTTCTCTTCATAGTGTGCTGAAGAAGTAATCCAAATCCTTCCAAAATCTGAAAAGATTTTCAGATTTTCTGGCCCAAAACCTGAGAGAAAATCTCATATTTCTCTAAGGAGAAGAGGAAAGCCACTTGGAAGAAACTGTATGCAGAGAATTCTCAAGAGAAGATTTAGAGGGAAGGATGGGAATTTGGGAAAATAGAGGAGACGGGTATGGGGTGGGCTTGGTGGCGGCAAAATGTATTGACAGGGAATTCCTTTCCCAATCAGAAGGAATGAAATTGGAAAGGGATTAAAGGGATTACGGGTTTGAAAAAATTCAGCCAAAGGAACAAGAGATAATTTGAAATATTTCCAAATAAGCTTATGGAACCGTTAGGAAATAAATCCTAATTTGTTCCCCTAGGGGCCTGCGGCATATATGGGTGATGGGAGATTAATTGAGAGCAATTAAGGATTCCTAATTTAGGATTTAGAATTAGGAAATAGTTAATTGAAATCCTCTTGAACTTAAAATTCAAAATAGATTTAAATCACATACTTTCCTAAAATAGAAGAGTTAATTTAGGAAACAATTTGAATTCAAATTTTGGTGAATTTGAATTTCAAATTACCCCAATTAATCCCAACCTTAAATTAGGAAATACAATAAAGAGGCAAAGGGGATGGGAGGCCGACGGCTAATGCATTAGGCCGGCGGTATTGAGGGTTGGGTAGGGTGATTTGACCGTGGGTTATGAGTGGATGAAGTGGCTCGGGTGGAGTGGAGAATCCGGCGGCAAGGCGAAGTGGGGTGAAGGGGTTTCGGCCAAGGGAAGAAGAGAAGACAAAAATAAAACCACGAACCCGGCCGTCTCCAAGGTTGGTGGGTGATGCGCCAATCTCCCTCTCCAAGGGATCTCTCCAAAACTTTCCAAGAACTCTCAAGGCTCTCAAAAACACAAGTGCAGGAAGAAATCTCAATAATCATTCATTAACCTCAAATAAAACCTCAAATAAAACAAAGGGGGGCTTTAAATAGCCTCATACAAATGACTCTAAACAAAATGACACTAATGCCCTTTGGGCTTACAAACAACAACTCCCATAAGAGGGGTACAACGGGAAAAAAATAAAACACACATAAGCAAATAACAAAATACATGAAAATAAAATACATCGATGACTAAAAAATATAACGACTCGATCGTGGCCGTAGATCGGCAGCCACGTCTCTGGTAAACTTTCCCTGATGATCTGATGTCCCCATTAAAATATTATTGTTAGGACGCTGGCAGTTGTATCCAAATCCCTAGCGGTAGCAGCTCAATGAACAATGGAGAGAATGTAAACCCATGGATGACTAGGCTGCGAAGATCTCGTGTGCTAGGACATCCACATGGACAAGTAATAAAATTATTTTCATTTTTGCAAAAAAACTTACAAATATCTTTTATGGCCGATTCACTTTGTTAGGATTTTATTTGCTTGTGGTACAATTGCCAAATAATCATTGGTCAAGTAGGAATATGGTTTGACAAGTTGCTATAAATTCTAATTACAGGGAATGAAAAGATATGGAAAATGTTTAACCTTCCTTCTCTTTTCTTCCCTGAATTCTTCTTCTCTTCCCCTTTTTCACCCTTAGAACTCTCTAGCAAGGCTCAAAGGTGACGGTTACCTGTCACCACCAATCCACTCAGCTGGGGTGCTATCATTTGGTGCTCTCGTTGATTCCTTCAGCACAATCGCTCTTCCATTTGCATCCAATCTATCAATAGTGGATAACATCTACTCCAAAGCCAACATCAATGACAACAATCCATCTTTGGAATGGCAAGTCCACAACCTAGTCACAATGATGTAAGATGTCCAATTGCAACTTTCAATTCTTGAAATGAAACATGAACATCCAACACTGATATTATCTCACTCAGACATTCTGTCTTCTACCATTCCATCAAAAAACTCTTTAAAAGGAGATTATAGTAGGGAACTCTTGCTATTTCGAACAGAAACCTCGAAACAGATTCCAAAGATCAAAGAGTACTATGCCTTTCATACGGTCACCAAAGAAGACATGCTCTCGCTTAACTCCTTCCCCCTTGGTGGTGCCGTCAAGGAATGTTTTATGGCTATCCAAAATTATCAGGATTAACTCCTAGCATGCCTTGCTCATAGCACTCTGCAATCATTTTCCACCCATCTAAATATGGTGACTTCAATGTCGAACTTGCAAAATTATCTAAAACAATTCAAACAAATCTCTAATCAAATTCATAGGATCAAAGAGCTATTTTCTATAGAGTTGTTTTGAATATGACCTCTCCCCTAATATCCGGAAGGAAGCATGTATTCATTGATCAACTTCATTGGATCAGGCAATTAAGCTTGTGAAGTTGATTAATAACAAGCTGAATATTAAATCATTCATATTAGGCCTTGCCCCTGTACTTTTCAAAGTCGTTCCTCTAAACTACACCTGGTACTTTTGTCACTAGCCTCCGTATGTTTTCCCAAACCACATGTTCTTGTTTGCTAGTTAACAATCTCCGAAATGCTAGATTGTTGCAAAAATGAATTTTGTTACTACAGTGATGAGAAATGCACTCTTGATCACATCCCAAAGGTAAAATCTTTCTATTTACAATCTTGATGATGATGACCAATCAGCAGGCCAACCACTGGATGAATCTCCTCCTGCAACTCTCACAATAACTATGATCTCCCTACTGAAACATGCACTACTATCAACTTAGTTGCCAATCCTTTACCCAACACCTTCCTCATAGAAGGAATGCTACAAAACTCCAATGAACTTTGATATGGTTCTTGGTTTATATGTACTACCACTAAGGTGTTGACATGTTATTGGGAGTATAATGGCTCCAACTTCATGAAGAAGTCACTGCCAACTACAATTCCTTTTCCATAAAATTCATGTGACAAAACAAAACCATCTTAACTCCATGGTGTGCACACTTAACCCATTTAATAAATATTTTTACATCAATTATAAAACTATAGACCACAGGTGTCATTGCCTTGCTTAAGCGCACTACCTTACCATTCATTTATGGATGGACCAATCTAGCCCTCTGCCTCGTACTCCACAACCAATTCCCTACTTAAAAATTACTCACAACATGCCATTCATCCACCTTCTACGAAACAAACCTGTCAATCACCGAATTTGCCTACATCCAAGAACATCCTTGATCTAAATTAAACTATATTATTACCATCACTTCCAAAATATTGCAATTGAATCCATGGTTCAAGACATGCTATCACAGAGGCTAATCTTCCCTAGCACCAACTCATTCTCTTCTTTTGGTCTAAAAGAAAGACAGTTCAAAACCTATTCCCCATACCCACCATCGGTAAATTGCTCAATGAGCTTGATGGTGCCACCATTTTTTCCAAGGTCAATTTGTGATTGAGCCATCAAATTATATTTGTTGAATTGGATATTCTAAAAATTTAATTCCACACACATGAAGGACATTATAAATTCATCGTGTCTTTTTGTCTTACAAATGCATCTGCCACCTTTCAAAACGCCATAAATACTATGCTTAATTCATATGTTTGTATATTGATCATTGCCTTTATAGACGACATCTTGGCATATAGTACCCATTTGCTATTCGCATTGGTGACCTTCGCATAGTATCATACAGCTTCATATATAACAAATTCCATTTCAAGCACACTAAATGCTTGTTCAATCTACCCAGCATTGAATATTTGGGGCATATTATGGATGCCTCCGATAGCCCACACTCGAAGAAAGTCCAGGTAGTTCGATTGATCTGAACGATATAATCCACAACCTAGGGATTCTTGGGCCTTGTTGGCTACTATAGAATATTCATTATGCAATTTGGATATATCATTGTCCTACTAATCAATCTTTTGTAGTATAATGCTTTCTAATGGACCATTATTACATGGCCCAATTTTACATTGCTCAAGAAGGCCCTGGCGTCTTCTTGAATTCTGACTTTGCTAAACTTCACCAAACCATTCATATTTAACACGACACATCCAAAATCAACATTAGGGTGGTACTCTCTTAGAGAACATCCCATCGAAAGAAGATGTAATAAGCCTCAACATATAATTGCAAAATCTTTTCTATTGTAGAAGCTTTGACTCGCTGACTTCCATATCTATTAGGCTCTAAATTCGTTATTTGAATAGATCAAGGCTTTCATGAATTGATGGACTATGAATAAATGGACTGTGCTTACTTCTTAAACTTCTTGACTTCGATTACTATATTGAATGCAATCACTGTCACAACAATGTAGCATTAGATGCTTTCTCTCGCTAATATGAGCCTATGAATATATTACATACTCCCAACCTATTCTATTGCACATTATTTTTGTCCTTATTCCCAACCTCCTGATATAGATCAAAGTAGAAGGTAGCAGTAGCCCTAAGGCATTACAACTCCAGGATATTCAAGCCTTGTCATCTAATGACCCATGCTATAAGATGGCCTCATATGTAAAAAGGATAGCATCATCTGGGCCCCAAACCATCCTATGAGACTGCCACTGTACCTTCATCGTCAGTCATGGAGGATTTCCAACACACTTCTGTTGGACAACAATTCGACATAATGTATTTGTCTTCATTCGATCATGTTTAATGTGCAAAGTTGCAAAATATCAATTTATGGCATTGGTAGGTTTATCATAATCCTAAATGATCGGCTAAGCCTGTGGGCCCGCTAGTGTGGGTGGCAGGCTAGAAGAGCGGGGGGTTCAAAGGGAGCTAATTGTACCTTTAATTAAATACCATAGAAAATCAAAATTGGGAGAGAATTAGGAATGTTTATTTAAAGAAAGAGAGCTAATTTGAATTCAGATTTGGGAGGGAATTATGAAGGTTTATGTTAGACCGGTCCACTGGACCGGTCCAGCTGGTCCAGGCGGGCCGGTTCACGGGCAGAAATCGCAAACAGGCGGAGAAAGCTTCCGCCTAGGCGGAAGCCGCGCGTGACGCATGCCTTGCGGGACGGTTTTTGGAAGGTTTTTGAATGGATTTTAGGAGGGAAATTGATTGTAGGGATTGTTTAGGAAATTCCGTTTGAATTGTATGCATTAAATAGTAGATTTTCCTAGGTTTTGAGTATCTTGAATTTGGCTGAAATTTGAGATCTCTTAGATTTAGGTTTTCTTTGGGCTCTAGCGGCGTCTAGAGATTTGGGAGAGATCGATCCTCCTCTCGAATTGAGGATCAATTGTATCTTGCTCTTTTATTCAAAGTCTAAGTGGAATACAAGTCTTTTCTTGAGTTTTCTCTCGTATTTTCCCGGACAAGTGCTGTTTTCCTGCTGTAAACAGCCGAAATCTGCTGTTTTCCTGCTGTGGACAGCCATTTGGCTGCTGTTGGTTCGCCGATTTTGGTTAGGTTACTTGCGAACGCAAGTGTTTCCTATCAGCTTATTTATGAAAAGAGGGTTTATTTGAATTCGGATTTGGAAGAGAATTGGGAAGCTTAATTTTGAAAATTGGGCTAATTCGAATTCATATTTGGGAGGGAAATAGGAAGGTTAATTAGGTTATTTTATTTTTATTAGGTGAATTCTATTTTGCGGTAGTTTTATTTGGAGTTGTTCCTAGCGATTCCTAGGGTTTGTGGAGAATCGATCTTCTTCTCAAATAGTAGATCAACTTGTATCTTGGTTTGTGTTAGAGAGGTCCCTAGTGGACCGATCGCACTTCAACCGGCCCCTAGTGGACTAGTCCTGGTTTACTCCAGAAAGGGGCATCATTGACAAAGAGAGAGGGAGAGTGGGGTCCGCTAAGAGTTCAGATTCAAACTCCTTGGAGGGAAAGGAGGGGGCGGCAAGGGCTGATTAGTAATTTGAGCTTGATTAATTAATTGTATGCTTTAAGTAGGATGATGGAATTAGGGTTAGGGTTATGCTTGATTTGTTTAGGTTCTCTTGAAGTTTCTTTGGCGACTTGGGCTCTCGACTTATCATGTATAGATTGGGAGAGAACGACTGATGTGATGCAATGGGGAGTTACACAAGAACTTTAA
>NW_021319634.1:404303-411850 GCF_001605985.2 Dendrobium catenatum
TCCTTTTCTCCTCCAACCCAAAATTGGAGGGATGAAAACCTTTCTTTTCTTTGGACACCACATGTCCAAAGAAATTTCTCCAATTTACAATCCGTAGATTGCACATTGGACTACTTCTTTCCTACAAATCTAGATTGTAGGAAACCTACAAAATTCTCTTCATTTCTCTTAACCCAAATTAAGGAAATGAAATCCCACCTTCTTGAATACAAAAAATTCGAGGTACACTCTTGATTTGTAATCTTAAAGTTACAAATCCTCTTTCACCCCTATAGACTCCACAAGTCTTAGGGAATTCCTTACCTTAGCCGAAAGCCATAGGTTCCTTCACTTTCCATTCCCTTCTACTCTCCTAAATCTAAGTTAGGAAAGTATACCCCTCTCTTTGAACATCAAATGTTCAAAGAGATGTTCGGAAGGTTGCAACCCCTAACTTGCACCTTCCTCTCTTCTTTACAAGCTCAAAATTGTAGAGAAATTCAACCTTCCTACAACTCAAAAGTTGTATGGAACTTCCTTGTACTCAATCCATGTTGGGTTGTTTAATCTCATTCCATTTATCTTATTTGTTGAGCCAAAAGTAACAAGTAACTTCACCCCAAGCATAGGATCCAAGTCCTATTTCCCTTCAATCTTCCCAACTCAAGTTGGACGGGTGCAATCCTCTTTTGGACATCAAAATATCCAAAGACCTTTATGAATTTGCAACCCAAAAGTTGCATTTTCACCCAATCCTCCTCCAACTCCAAAGTTGTAGGAGACTTCTCCTCTCTTTAGCTCCAAAAGCTAGAGAGAACTCTCCAACATTTAGCTCAAAAGCTAAATGTTGGGTTCTTACCCTTTCTTCTTAGCTCCAAAAGGCTAAGGAGAATTTTCCTCAACAAGTGGCACAAAAGTCACATGTTGGGCACTGCTCCCTTAAACCCAAACTCTAGGAGGACCCTTAGTGTGACATACCACACAAGCCTCACACACTTAGATGCACAACCCCTTAGGCATGCTAGGATTAGGATTTTTCTTTGTGTGCGCATGTGATTGATGTTGTGAAGTGATTGAATTTTTGATTGTCTGCGTTGTGGGCACTTGCCCGTAAGTGGTTAGTATAGAAAAATATGAATGCTTTTCTGTGCAGGTGGCCATGTCCAAGAAAGAGGGTAAAAAAATCATGATTATCATAATGTTGTTTGCTTGCAGGCGCTGCTTAACCCCCCCCCCCCCCCCCCCCCCCCCCAGAGGCATGGCCAATAGGGTAGAAGCAGGGGCCTAGTGCTTAACACTCTGAGTGCTAGGCCAATTTTGGGATGTTCATATTTTTGCTATATAAATTGCCCCTGACTTTATTTTGCAGATTTGAGTCTTTTTCTTTTTTACACCATGTATTTGATTAGATTTAGGGTGTAAAACTTGTGGGGTTTGGATTAGAAAGCATAGAAGATCAAAGGAGAAAGTACCTTCTTGGAGATAAAGCTTGAAGATCCCCACAAGTAGAGTCTGTAATTAATTTAACTGGGTTGTATAATGGCAGACAACTCAGCTGTCAAATCTGGTTGTAATAAATTAGACTTTATCTACATTTCCTGCATTTTATTTATAAATAAAAGCATGCGTTGTTTGTTTACTGGGTGTACAATAGAAATGCATCTTTTTCCTAGGTTTCTTTCCTTGCTTTGTTTGGGTGTGGCCTGGACTTTGTTGTGTTAGACTCTTAGGATAAAATAAATTTTCTACCTCTTAACATGTAAGCAATCTAAAAATAAAATCAAATTAGGCTCCATGTCTTTCAAGTAAGAAAAATTGCATGGCTCCCTTCAAGGAGCCAAATTTTTAAAATTGAAAATAAACATGCATAGCCCAAAGTGTGTCACATGTAGAATGCCTCCACTGAAAGACTAAATAACAAAAATCTTTCTTTTTGTGAGTGAACATATGCATACCCACATATTTAGGCATCTTGGCATCAAAGCCAAGCTATAAGCCTTTCCTTCTTAATAAAAACAACCCTACCACTCTACATTTGCATTGAAACCGAATAACATGGTTTTAAAAGCGATTAGGGGGAGTTTAGCTGGTAGTCTCTTCCAGGCGGGACAATAAATTCAGAGGTCGGGCGGGTTATGCCTCTTGTGAGGTGTAGCTTATAAGTCCCTCTTTGCACTCGTTAGATCTAGGTTCGAGGCACTACCTGTCGGTAGTCCTCACCTTAGTCTTAGGGTCTGAGGCATGGGTTGATTCCAAATCACCCTATAAGCCCTCAGCCTTCGGGCAATTCCTCCAACAAGCGTTGTTGGCATATAAGCCCCAATCTTCTAATAAAAATATCAACTTAAACCAAAATTAGGTTGTTAAAATGTAAAGCTCAACATAGGATAGTTTGGGCACCTCTGAGTTTCATCTCAGAATAAAGTGCCCCTACTTCACCTCCTTTGGCTTTCATCCCCAAAATCTAATCCTTAGTTGATCAATTCCTGCTTGAAATTCCTAAAGGCCAAATCCTTTTGCTAAGACTTTCATGGATTTCAAAAATCAAATCTTAGCCAATGTTTAAATGACTTAAAAAACAAGCAAAACCACTAGTTTAATCAAAAGTTTTTCCAAGCCAAAACCCCGCTCGACCAAACATCGAGTGGGGGAATCTCTATTAAAATTGTAAATTTTATTATTGAGCCCATAAGAAAATGGTATTTTTACCCTCCGGGGTAATATATCGTGTTCTTATGCCGTGCCCGATTATAAAATATGCAATCCGTTTGAGGATACAAAAAATTCTCTTATGTCCGCTTGCATGAATGTTGCGGATCCGGTGGCGTTGCGTAGTAGCTTCTGGATTGAGTTGTGTGCTGCATTGTACAGGTAGACTGTCGTGCACTAGTTGCTTGATTTACACAGGTATATTATAGTACACTAACGAATCTCCTGCTTTTGGATATGGGTGTATCATAGCGTTGTCACCTGAATCTCATGAGATATTTCATTATCTTGGTGCAGACTCCTTTTTCTCATTCACCGGGAGGTCCTTTTTAATTAAAATCATAAGTTATAATTAATTATAACTAAATGATGTTAATTAATTTTAATAAATTATAATTAATCGATAATAATTAATAATAATTAAATTATAATTAATTAGAATTAATTAAAATAATTATAAATAAATATTTATTTAATGTATTTTTTTAATTTTTGGAGTCTGTAGTTTCGGCGGATTTAAGGGATTTTGCCGAAGAAGCATGCGCAAGGGAGAAAGTTACCTTCATAGCTATTGAGCTCCCGTGGCTACTTCCGATCCCACAGGAGGGAAAATCGTCGGGGGAGCAAGCCGAAGAAGCGCGCGGAATGGAGAATGTTACCCTCACAACCAGCGGGCTCCTGATTGCTTCCGTCAAAATGTCGGACTTTCGATCCGTCGAGAAGGGAAAGTCGTCAACGGAGCGTAGTCGAACAGCCCCGAAGGAGTAGAAGAAGCGCTCGAAAGGAAGATAGATGGCTATCTTCTCAACGTGTAAGCTCCCTTCTTGCTTCCGATCAAACTATCGTAACTTCCGATCCGATCGAAAAGGCAGGCCGTCGAAGGAGCGTAATCGAACAGCACGAAGGAGTCGAAGTAGCGCATATGAGGGAGAGAGGGAACCGGTGAGAGCGAAAGAGGAAGATATCCAAGAGGCAGAAGGCCTCGTTTCCTCTCGATATTTAACGACACGAGCGGGACATCAGGTCGTGCCGAGATCGTGGAGAGAAGCGACGTCAACGTGCGGAGGTATGGCGACGACGTGTGCGGGAGGCTTTGGACAAGTATGCACGATTCAGTGATTTTTTTTTTGTCGTATGGCATACAGGTAGGTTAACACAAACTAATGAATTGGAAAGCTATGGCAACTACATGCAAGGGCAATCAAATGAGTACCAATATCAACTTCCCTAGCTTTGGAAAATTCAATTCTAATGATGGCAAAGTTGATATTCATTCAAAAACTTTTGATGTGATATTACGATTTGCCTTACAGGTTCCCATTAATCATCCTAACATGCATTTCTTTCCATTTCACAATGTAACTTTGATATCTTCCATTAATAATGTACACAATTTCATTGCCATAAAAAAAAAATCATATTTTCCGTGCTATCTTTTCCATGAACATAACACATTCTTCTAAGCAAACCATGGTAATAAGATATAAATATAGTTCATTATGGTTGAGATAATGCTTATATATTCATTATGGAAATTATTTTTATTTTTGTCAAGCAAGATAAGAAACCCAACCTTCTACATCACATACTATACCATTGACCTGAAATATATCTCCACAAAAAGAAACAAGCACCACATTAGTTGATTGAGTATAACTTAGATATTTCTTCTGATGACCTTGACTTTCCTTCTAATACATTCTCTAATAATCTTTCTAATAAGACTTTCCATCCTAACAAAGATAAGTTATCTTTGCCTCATCAGATACACATATATGTTGCTGCGTTCTCTAATATTCACCCTAATTTAGATCTTACCCTTAGTTCTGCATTGCCTAATGTGATGTACCCAAATGAGAAACCACTTTTGCATAGGTAAATAGATGGTTCCTTTTTTAGGCCTCCTAATATAACTAATTTGACATAATTATTTTTATGTTATTGTATTACCATTAGCACTTTATGTTTAAAATCTTCAATCACATGTACTCCAACAAGTTGACAGGAATGCTAATAAATCTAATGATAGTGATTATGTTTGATTTTACATTTATTCCCTTTGTTATGCAAAAAAATAAATAAATAAAACAACAAGTGGACAGGAACTTGTAATTTATTGCTTATTTTCTAGTCTTTTGCTCCTAACATGTTCTCAAGTCATGTTTTCATTACATTTTATATTCAATCGTCAGAAGGATTTATAGATTATTAGGACTTGTAGATAAGCTCAGTAGACAGAGGTACATTTTTAAAGGCTTAGCAATTGCAATTTCCCTAACTTTAGTTCGGGTGGCAAACATATGATGTCAGTACATAGTGAGGAGCTTACATAAACTCCACTTGCAATTAGTAACACCATCATTGCACCGATATGTAGTGGCTATAAAGTCACGGATGCCTATGAGGAACTTGAACGGATCCAATGATATTTAGGACCTTAAGTCACATCAATTTGTTGTGAATTGTAGATAAGATAAATATAGATTGGAGATTATTGTTTCTAGACATGCAGGCATCTAATATAAGATTCGAATCTGACTTTTCACCTTTTTTTTTTTTTTGAAATATAGTATTTCAATTTATGTGACAATAAATTAATAAAGGAAAAGAAAAAAAGATTCTTACCAAACAGAGTGCACCAATTGCCAAAGCTGCGTTTATAGAAACTTGAGGGACTGCCTCCTCAGCAACTTTACGACATATCTACATAGGAAACAAGAACAGTTGGTTAAAAAAAAAGGTCTACACAATACATTATGGATAGTGTGTGCCTAAAAATATTGTGTGTAAAAGTTTTGAATGCAGCGCTTCCTGCAGAATTAGTACATGTCCAGAATTTCATGGTGGGGGGAAAAAAAAAAAATTTGATTGGCCATGAAAAGCATATTACTGCACTAGCATTTAATGCAAGATGTAACAAAGGCTCAAAGGTTTAAATTATATAAAACCCTCAGAAATGTACTTGGCAGCATATTATTTCCAGAATATATTTTATACTGTTTTAATAACTCTGTTAAAGGTAAATTTGATGTATAAAACATAGTATATTTCCTGTTACATCCACCAATAGACAGTTTTTGTTAAAATATTTCCTAGTTGTTCCCACTTCTGGAACTTCCAATGAATGATCAAGACTATTGCGCAATTTCTATGAAATGTGGTCAACTTCCATATCCAATGCATCTTCAAAAAGATTTAAGTTTTGTTTGAGGCGTCTATAGCTGTTTGTAAGAGTAACTGTAAGACTATCCTGGAGAGATTATCTTCTTTTTAATGTTGTTGAGAGTATTATAATTTTTTTATTAAAAAAAAAACTTTCTTATAACTATCACTCTCTAGCAGATTTGATTGTAAGAAATTACTTCTCAAAACAAAAAATTTGAAAAAAAAAAAAAAACAGTAGCCAAGCAATAGTGTGATTGTAGTCTGAAAAGCAAAATCGTGAAAAAGCCACCCCCAATGAACCCTTTGTCATCAATGTTCTAAGTAGCTAAAGAGTTGTTATTAAGCTAAGAAACAAGTTGTCCCTATTCGTCTTGTTGTTTATTATAAAGGACTACAGTATTTGTTAATTATAAAGGGCAATAGCTTGAAAAAATTTATGTATTATAATAATACTTAATAAAACCAACTAATTCAGAAATCAATATTTCTAGAGAAGGCATAACTAAGATTTGCAGTCATTGTTGACTCCAAGAACATTGGATCAAAGAATCCACATCACCCATGACTCCATCATTACTTATATCAAATTTCATAAATGAATCTTTCACTATTGATCATGGAAAAAAGAAAAATCCAGCCTTCTTGACAATCCTTTTGCTCCCCAACACATGCATGCTTGCGTACCAATTGTTCCTGTTGAAATTCGAACCTACAATTGTTTTGATTGGCACATAAACTACTTCAAAAGATCAAGTTAAGGAAGAAGCAACAAGAATTTATAGTAAAAGGTTTAATTTCTTATCTACCTCCGAACTCTATATTGCCTATGAACAAATCGTCAACCATGGTTGAATACATCCCAACGCTATCTTCATCGAAAGAGGTCAAGATATATGAAAATTATCATCTTAACTTAATGGAAATCCTCTATCAGTCAATCTCATCCATATTGGATCAAATTAATATAGTAGTATCCAATCACTTGAAATCCAATGTACCCTATCAATTTAAAATAAATAAATCCAGCATCACAGCACTCTACCTAAACCTAACTTTGAAGATTTAATTTGAAAGCTGAGATTATATGATATATATTCTCCAACTTGAGGGATAGTGTTGAATATTTGAAAGTCAAAATTAGAGAATTTATTTTAGGAAATTATTTTTGAGAATAAAAAGAGATGTTGATTGTGATCTTATCCAATGAAAATGTTTCCTAATTAGAGAATTTATTTTAGGAAAGTAATTTGAGAATAAAAAGAGAGATCAATTGTGATCTTCTCCCAAGAGTCTATTTCCTAATTTTTAGAAAACAATTGTTCTCCTATAATTTTGTTTCCCAAATTTTAGGAAAAAATTATGCTAGCTAGTTATTTTTTTTATTTTATTATATATATATATATATATATATATATAGAGAGAGAGAGAGACAGACATACATATATACATATATACATGCATACATGTATATACATACATCTATATATACCATCGACTAAAAAGGCGTTTGAGGCGGACGCCTCGAGGCGCGCCTCGAATCGAGGAGGAGGTCGGGCGAACTGAGGCTTAAGCCTCGAACGTCCAGGCGAGGCTTACGCCTTTTTCCACGGAGGCGTACGCCTCAATACGTGAGGAGCCGAAGCGCATCGAGGCAGCGCCTCGAAAGGGAGAAAGTTACCTTCAAAGCCAGCAAG